>NC_073696.1:91153229-91396758 GCF_029784165.1 Wyeomyia smithii
TTCAACAACAAACTGTCTTTTTCAGGACAACCAAACGAATGATTTGAAGATTTAATATTTTCTCGTTCTGAGCTTTAACCAAAAGTTAATTATCTTAATTTGAATTCACATGTACATATACTCTGACTGTTGAAACTTGTTTGCGCCGCAAAGAGTTTCAGTGAGGTCGTATTTATATGTGCAAACTTAAATTGAGTAGTACTTCAACTTCATTTGCACAGAATTTTCAATACTGCCAATGAGCGGTCAACATTTGTTTGCTTGGAAAAATGACTGACACGCAAGCAGCCGGGTTATCTTTCTTGTAAAAGTATTCTACTTCAACCTTGCGGTCGTGGCTTTGCACACAACCCTCTTTTGATTTTTTGTTATGAGCATGAGTATGATTGACCGCCCGCGGTTGCTACTCCGTTATTGCCAGATCAGCTGTAATTACACAGAGAACCAACAGATGATGCTTGGGACCAACATACATCCTCAATGTGTAAAATCTGGTGACCTTAATCTTTATATTAGGCAATACTAGCGCCGGCCGCATCCTATATAATGCAGGTCAAAGAAGGAATTTGTATTGGAAAATGTTGACGTGATACCCGCTTATTGGAAGCCGAGAACACCTCTGCACTTCCACGAGAAATCACTGGGATGTTGGAGAAAGGGCAAGGTACACAGCAGGGTTCGTTTTGGTAAACGATGCGCTGGTTTCGAGTGTCGGGTTCTTTAGAACAAGTATCGCGCGAACAAGTTCATTATATCCGCCACGATATTCATAATGCGATTCGAACTTATTCAGTTTTACAATGTAACACCGCAACAATAAACCGTACGCAAGGATACTGGACCTTTGATCAAATTGGGACAACTTGAAATGATATGATATCTCCTCGTAAGGTGATCCTCTTTACACCGAAATCTATTGCGCGTTGTTGATCAATCTGCAGATAATTCGACCTCATGAAGGTATCGACGCGGAGTCACTAGGGGTTCGGTTAACCGGACATTTGCTACCTAACAGATCGACCAACGACGTTTCTCGTACACACTTTGTCTGCTCTAAAAAAAAACGATACGATCCCGCGAAAAACACACCTGAAAAACAGAATATAACAATGTTGCGCGCTTATTACGAAAACTAACCATGAGTATATTTCTTGCCAAACATCGCGATCCTCTGCGTACGACGCACGCGATAGATTTTACAGATTTTTTTGTTATACCAACGAACTGAAATCAATTTTGAAGGTAGAATTCGATTCGATTTTCAAAGTTTTGTAAAAAAAACAACATCAGGATTATGTAGGTATCGATAAAGAAGAAATGGAATGTGACATGAACGAAGCCCGAAAACGAACGTTTCGAAATATTTGTAAGGATTTCTATTCAAAATTCGTAAAACAAATTGCAAAGAGGTGCGATTTCACCGAATTTCGCACGCTTGAAAAAAAACTTTTTGACCGGAATCATTGAAACAAATGACTTAACTTGGTCTGAGCTGTTGAACACCATTAGGCGAGATGGTAATTTCAAGTTTCTATTACAGATCATTTGTGAGAATTGTTTATATAAATCTACACTCTTCGGTTTGTTTAGAACGCATACTTTTAATATATAATTGAAACCAGAAATTGCATGGCCCCTAAGCTAATGATCTCAATTTTAAAAGCTGAAAGCTACGTTGCAGAACAAGAAGGAGATTCTAATATTAAATTAACGAAAACTTTAAAAAATAAATTTAACAAAAACCTGTATGAACATCATGTAGAGAAGAATGAATTTGTTTAAATATGTTCTGCAAGTAAATTTTTTCCATCCAAGATTCTGAGTTTGCTCAATACAGATTTTTAATACAGATTTTTTGGCCCGAGATACAGATATACAGATATTTTCAAAGAAAAATACAGATATAAATGTGGCAACCCTGGCTACAACATGTCACAAATAGCATAATCAGTACTGCATGCTTCTATAGTATCCTTTCATCGTTGCTACTGTTTTTGTTATATGTAGTTCCAAGGCCCAAGTATACCGGCCGGTATGGGAATGTATAGAAAAGTTTTCATCTCACCGACAGCCAGGCATAAAAAAACTGTGGAGATTTGCTGAAATCAATTCGGTTGCCTTCCATAGTTCGCTAACGTTTGTATGTTATATGAACCGTGTAGCAAGCTTCTACGGAACAACCTAAAATTGCTGCTTCAAAACATCCGCTGTTTTGGAAATTAGGCCAGAAATGTGCTGACAAACAACAACACTGATATCACAGCTGGTCAGCAGATCCTTATCAATTGATTAGTTTAGTTTTAGATGTTCGATTGAGCTCTGTTTGTTTGATGGGATTGTATTTGTTGTAATTCCTCAATAAATAGCTGCAGGCGATGTATTCGAATTGGAATGTGTGTTCGAGGTTTGAAAAGAAACGAATGAAACATCATAATGCTCAAATAAAATTCATGATATCAAAATTTTGCGAAAATTGAAATATAATACAGTTTTCTAAAATTTCGTCATGAAACGATCATCCATTTAAGGTATCTACGCGTGAAATCAATCACGTACGTATTCTTTGTAAACTGCAAAATATTGAATATGAAAAATATTAAATTAGTGATTTTATTATGCGCAACATTATTGCTTTCCTTGTCTGCTCGGTCTTTCTCAGGTTCCATGTGTGTGATTTCAAAATAAATAACACAGATTGATAAGATAAATCACTTATCTCACTAAAAGAATGATCTATCGATTTTTCATTGAGACTTCACGAAGAATTAAAACGTGTACAACATTATTTGGCCTTGTTACCAGACACCCCATCAGAATGAACATAGGGAGAATCCAAATTCATAGGAATTACACTGGTCGACAAAAGCGAAAAACTGCTGCACTAAAGCTCGAAATAGCTGCCTTAGAAGATTAGAAGCATTATAGCTTTTTAACCATTCCTGTGAATTTAGGCGCCACTAGCCATTACCAAAACGCTGCAACTCGTGAGAGATCGCATAATAATTGCTGGCCGGGTTCGTCGCTTCGACGTTAGGTTTACAAGAAAACTCATTTAAGTCTCTGAAAAAATTTCGGTGGCTAATTTTGTATGCAAAAATCAGCCCACGCATTCATAGTAGGTATATAGAATACAGTGAAAACTGTCACGCAAAAGTACGAGCCTGGGCGGTTAAATCAAAAAATTGTGCGAGAGGCATTATAACACAATACACTAAAGTCGCATTTTACGCGGGAGATACGTGCCGCGTAAAAAAACCGCGTAAAAAAAACGCGTAAATTCTG
Organism: Wyeomyia smithii; assembly: GCF_029784165.1. Classification (NCBI taxonomy): domain Eukaryota; kingdom Metazoa; phylum Arthropoda; class Insecta; order Diptera; family Culicidae; genus Wyeomyia; species Wyeomyia smithii. Next base: position 91,156,512 of record NC_073696.1, read on the forward strand.
GAATTCGCGTAAAAAACACGCGTAAATTCCGGAATCCGCGTAAATAAACAGCGTTAATTCTGCATTCCGAGCGAAGGGAAACCGAAATCCGCACAAAAAAGAAATACCGCGTAAATTCCGGAATCCGCGTAAAAAAACGCGTAAACTCCGGAATCCGCGTAAAAAAAGCCGCGTAAAAAGCGACCTGAGTGTACTTATCTAGTGAATACAGTAAGTTAGCTTCAAAGCGAATTTGACAGGTTATTCCAAATCTTTCCCCAATACTCGTACTGCTATTCTAGTGTTTTTGTCGACCAGAACAGGAGAAAAGCATATAAGGCAGGATGGCAAAAAAGTTTTAAAAATTATATTCCCTGATTTTCCCTGATATCTTTAAGCATTCAGCACGAAAAGCGCAACGTAGGTGGACGTAACTCTAAAATACAAGTGAAATGAGTATTCGATCGGATATGAAACCAAACAGCCATTTGCCTTTTATGTTGAAAACATCCGTTTTAGCGCTAATCAGCCGTTTAAAAATGAAAAATGCGTCGGTAAAAAAAAATTTCCTTATTATTTTTCACTTTTCCCTGTTGTTCTCTGAATTCCCTGATCGAAAAATAATAGCAGTAAAAAAGATATGAACACAGAGATTGAACCAGTAATGCAGATGATTTATTCTCAAATCACAGTTTGCGAAGTAAATATCTAGAATGCATTCATAAAACGACTTGACACGATAAAATCCTCTTATGGGCCATCCATATTTCACGTGGACAGATTTTTGATGATTTTAACCCTCTCCTTTCCGTGAACAATCGCCCATATAAATTCTTAAAATTTTGTATGGACCGTGGACATTTCACAGACCATCACACCACCCACACCCCCTAAGCTGTCCACGTGGATTGTGGATTAAAAAAATCATAACAAAATTACCCACAGATTCTCGATAGGGTTCAAATCTGGACAGGCCATTACAGAAGCTTTTTTTCGATTTGACTTGAAGAAAGCCTTGGTTTTATTGGCAGTATGCTTTGGATCATGTCCTGTGGGAAAATGAAGTCCTTACCTATGCCGGATTTTACGACTGACTCACGCAAATTTTCATTAATAATTTTAATGTAGACGTTAGTTGTCATTATACCGTTTATTTGAATCAAGTCTCCTACTCCAGTCCAGTCCATTTCCTGTACAACTCAACAACTGATTCCATATTTTGCAGCAATTTTTCGTTGGGATAGGTTTTCTTTACAGTCTTCTACTACCAAATTTGTTTACCCGTTATGCTTTTCTAGAGTGTTGTACAGTTACGGCAACCATGCCAATGAGGGGTTTGAGGCTGAACCGCGCCATAGGTTATTTGCGGCTGTGACAACACAGCTTCATGAACGAGGTGAAGAAAGCAGTTGAAGAGCTGAGAAACTGCAAGGCATCTTGGATTCCGGTATTCCCGCCGAATTTTCTAAATTCGGGAGCGAACAGTTGTATCGTGTCATCCATCAGATCATGCTGAAAGTGTGGTCTGATGAAGGTTTTCCGGCGGATTAGGCTCCGTGTGTGGCCTCCAATCAGGCTTAGGTCCCGCAGCCTACAAACCTGTACAAAACTAGCACTCTATAAAACACTGATCCTCCCGGTGACCCTCTATTGCTATGAAGCATGGCCACTGAAAAAAGCTGATCGGGGAATCTTGCGTTCAATCTTGGGCCGCAATCTAGAAAATAGTGTGGGCGCAGAGGCAGGAACGATGAAGTGTACCAGGCTTACAGATCGGCGGATAAAACACAGGCTTCAGTGGGCTAGACTCGGGGTAGACCCCACACTCGATTGGTGTGTGCTGTCGACGAGAATGCCCTCCTAATAGGTATTGTCTGTCGCCGCAAAAGTAAAGTAAGTAAGTACACAAATTGATCTACCATCTACACAAAACACTATGATAAAGCAAGCCTAAATCAGTAAGATGGATCCAAACTCAAGCGTTTCCGATGAAATTTTTACATGATTGAATATCGTTCCGACAAACAATATTTCAAATCAAAATATGCTCAAAATATACAACCAAGTCTAGAAACATCATCTTTCAAAACCCGGTTTCACTTTTGCGGAGTTATTTCAAATTGCTTAGGGATTTAGTTAATGTTATAGGATGAAATAATGTGATTCAAAATCAATAAGAATATTTTGACACTTTTTATACAGTTGAGAATTTTAGTATGATTTCAGATGTCTATTTTTCTGTCTGTGCTACGTTAATAAATTATTGTTGTGCCTCACAAATCAAAATTATGAATCATTCGTATACATCGCATCGGAAACAACACAGCCAGTCATTCGTAGAACAATCAACTCAATTAAAGTCCATTGCAGTGACTAATCGTATACGGTGGCGACACGTTCCGTTTTCGTCTACCCAATGGCCTGCAAAAGCATGCCTTAATATTCTGTTATCTTTGCTTCCTGTAAACACACGTTGCCTGTAAAGTATGCACCATTAACTGCGAGAAGTCCGAAAGTAAACAAAGCAGGATTACATCGGTACCTTTTTTGGCTACTTATTCGACCTCTTCTCGAAACGTAGGCACTTCAGTATGACACATGCACTAACATTAGTTGCCCTCATTCGCTCGACAGATAAGACTGCAAATAAGAAACCGAAAATCCCCTTGTAATCGAACAGCAGCCAAAACCACACGGAGTTTTTTTTTTCGCAAAGGTTCCTAATGTATAAAACGATTGAGACCGTAATCGACACGGAGCGATACAATGCGAAGCTCAGATTCTCTGTTGCACTTCACGACGAACCATCTTTCGGACGCTTCTATATCAACACATTTGTTTAATATTGGAAACAAGATAAAAATGGATGTAAATATTTAAAGCCAAGCTTTTTTTTTGTTGACCCAAAAAGGAAAACAGCAATAACAATACAAAAGAATAGTCGCATGTTCTCTTCGTAACCGAATTCCAACCCAAGGCGGGAGACCATTAAACAAAAAAAGCGATACAGAAGAAAAAGAAACAAAAAGTGAAATGTTTACTGGACAACAATTGGCCGGAATGTGTCAGCAGGAAATCCGAGGAATGCAAAACAAGGCCACATAGCGGGCGGATAAAAACTTTTCGGAACAAATTGTTATCTGTGCTTGCTATGCAGAAAATCTGTAAAGAAATTTGCTTGCACACGACACACTACTGCTGCGGAGTTTCCTACGACAATCGGGCTCATTCTTTGACTCAATAAAGATTTAGCTATCGGGGAGCCGGTTCTTGGAAGTTGTTGAATTGTTATCTAAACAATACGGACCAAATAAACCGTTAATTTGACATTTTCATTATGATAGGTGAGCTTGAAGCAAGTGGATAATTTATTTCAATCGTATTTTCTACGATTTTTGCTATTTTACTTGTGTTGAACTTGTTTTTGTTTTTTCAACTCTACGCTATGTAGTATGAAAGTTTATATCCTTCCAAGCTGCATTTCTGTATGACCTGATTCTCTGATAATTTAAGGTCTTCCAGTTTTATTTTCCAAACGCCAGAAACCCTGTTTTTGCGAAACCAAATCAACGAATCTGCTATACATCTACTAAGGAGGAGGGTAAGTATGTCAGTTTAGCCATTTATATATCGTTGCATGCACAGAAAATAATGCAGGTATTCTTTTTCAAAGGCAAATAAAGAAAATGTTAGTTGTGATGCACTCTTTTTAATGCCTATTAAAGCGCTGGAAAGAAATCTCCCGACACCTGCGCTCAGCTGATGATCATCACTGAACTGATGGTTTAGTTGTTACATAAAACTAAAACGGACATGGGTTGGTTGATTTTAATTTTGTTTTGAACAAAGCATACACACAAACCCAGTGAAATAATTACAGCTGGTTTGGATGGTGGTGGCCGTTTTAAAGAAAGGTATTTTAAACATAAAATTCTCCATTAAAATTATATCTATAGTAAACCTGGTTCGAATAATTCAAATCAACTTCATATTATGGAGTACGAGCAATAATATATTATTTTGTTGGTTTTTGTTTAGAAAGAAGGGTGGCCGCCCAGTGATAGATATTTAATATGCAAAACATATTGCTTGCAGCAATGCACATCAAGCACGAAATGCTATTTCCTTCAAATATCATCACTCTCTCCTTATTATAATCATAGCGTCGTCTCAACAATCAAGAACTACGTTTTTCACAAACTTGTATGGACTTCACCAACCGTTTAGGACGTTTATAATATTATGGCCGGTACCACACGTCACTTTTTTGCGGCTGCTGCTACCTGATAAATTGCGTAGAGCATAGTGCATCGAATTTGTTTGTCTCTTGAAGCATCTCCTTTCTTTCCGTCGCCTGCAATGCAATGTATGAAAACGTTTCGTTACGTGCAAACACTCTGTACAGGCTAACACATAGATCATCGATCTCCAAGGCACAGACTAACCCCCTCTCTTTGTCGGTTTCATCCGGCCGGTGATTCGCAATCCGGTCGTCAAATAAGGACGCTTTTTCTTTGTTCGCCACGACGATATCGCGGCTTCTGCTTTACCGTTTTCGCTTTGTGTCATTTCAATCTTCCGCAGCAATCGATTACAAGAATCAATGCAAATATGACACACAAAGGCAACTCCTTAGCCCATAATATGAGTAGGCCAGGCACGGGGTCAACGTTCTGCTACGCCTCGGTTAGTAGTTCAGTGTAGCTTTCAACATATTCGGAGGTCAGTCGTGACTGATCGATGTGAGAATTAGATTTAAACTATTAGGTACAAGGCAAATAAAGTTGCCATCTGGGGTTTACCAAATGTGAAAGTTCGATAATGATGTGAGTCAAAGAGATTTATTTTATCGTTAGTGCCTAATGTGTGTATTTTACGTCCAAGGCACCTTTATGCAATATATGGTAACTTTCCTTAACCACAGAACGTCTAGTTTTGTAGAAACATTCCTAGTAACTGTTGAATATAGGCTAATTGCTTGTGAGGCTTAGTTTAGCAGGTTAGCTTAGATGTACAGTAAGTTTCCGTTTTTGGCAACAAAATTTTTAATTTCAGTTGCCAAGACTGGAAACGTGACAAAAGAGGAAACCTTTTTTGTCATTAATATATTCATTTTGAGACTTCAAAAATATTATCAAAATTTATTTATTTATGTGATTCAATAGGTTTTTAACAAAATCCGTCGTATATAACGTATAGTAATAACGAAATCCAAATTTGTCGTTACTGTTATTCTCTCGCAACGCTTGTACAACAGCTTCTGTGACGTCAAACTCTCTGTTCCATTTGAAAGCAAGTGACTGTAAACGATGGCTGGTTTTAGATTGCCAGACCTGTTATATACACTGGAAATAAATCGCACGCTAATCCCTAATGCTCTTCACATATGAATGTCAAAAAACGTATTTAATCATTTTATTATGTCAACCCATATCGATTTTATTGGAATCCACGGAATTTTAACGTGTTTTGGCATTTGACCTGTGTTAGCATTGAAATCTGAGTGTAAAATGATTGATTTTGGTATGCATGACATGGCAAACCGAAATGTAAGACACTTGATTTTGTGCTGTGAACTGAAACGCAAGTGTATTCCACGTAGATATGAAATGTTTCATCTATTAGCACAGAAGTAAGTGGAATCCACTTGGCAGTAACGTGTCAATTTGTTACAGTGTATGACAGTGCGTTGTTTACAGTTGGAGTCAAATACACGTTAAATTTAAATTACCCATTAGTGAAAGAAATTTCACCCATTTTTGAAAAAGTTGCACGACTTTTTGAGTAAATTTTTTACCCATTTGACGAGTAACAGCTACCAATTAGTCTTTTGATAAATTTTAAATGATTTTTATAATTTGAATTTTGCGCTTTGTGATATATCATTCCAGTGGAACTGCACGATGAGCAAATCCAGAAAAAAAACGGGCAACCAATTCAAGCGACCATTTTTTATTTGGCTGCAACTTTGCATAGTTATGGGCGAAAGATGCCATTTTGTGCTTTTTGTTTAATTTTTTGGAACACGACTCATTTTTGAGAAGCTATTGAAAAATGCTATTTTGGAAAGATATATTTATTTATTTAATATTTATCTAATAATTTACATCATCTGACAGTTGTCTTAATGAATTGAATGTTAAAAAGAACTTAGCCTAGCAATTTTCTGTTTAAAAATGTGCGCTGGTTCGCCGAAGTTAAAAACTTGTTTAACACTTGGGAAAGTTCCAAAATCAGCTCAGTTTGTTGTATAAATTATTGTATAGGGTAACGGGGGTATTTTGGCCAGCTTTGGGAAGTGTTCGCACAGTTCATTAAAAACAAACACAATTTTTCAACATAAATACCTACTCTATTATACCATTGTTTAAAGCTAAGTGTCTATTTCAATATACACCGTTCAACAATGCAATATATTGAAAAATATCCTAGAAATATCAAAATTTCTACGAAGTACTAAAAACATATTTTGGTCCACCAAATTTTTACTTTGGCCCACCTTTATATCTACAGACGTGTATGGAAATAGTTCGGACTCATTATATTTATAATCATCATCGGTATTTTTATAGCAAAAATAGTAGGTTTGAGGAGAACATCCTTCTGCTGTGAATTTTTGTAAATTTTAGGCATCTCAAAATTAAATGATTTGACTTATAGCGGTTTGACAGGCATTCTCATCTAACTCCATATCGTTAAATGTGATAAATTAAGAAGTTACTACCTGTAAATCGTCACAAGCTGCTTCTTTGTTCACGTGCAACGGCCGAACGGTAATCAATGTAGATGTCAAAACTTGGCATGGCCAAAATATGTTTGCTTCAGAAAATGGCAAACATATTTCGGCCATGCGTTTAACCACTTTTTCAACTTTTTCCAACATGTTACATGTTAGAGTATACAAACTGTTTCTATGACATTTTATTGATGTTACTACAACAACGAATTGTTTCATAAGCATACATATTTGTTAAAATAGCTTCCGGACGTTGACTTGTATATTACCACTTCCTCTTGACTTTGGGTTGACTCAGCCATGACTTTGAATATGTATGAACTAATTCCAAAATAACACTACCTAGAGCCAGTTTTTCGCCGAAAATTATAGTGTAGTATGATTCTTAGGTGTGTTATTCAATGTTGCATGCATAGTTTTCTAATATTTATTGAATCAAACAGATAAAACGCGTAAAATGTTACCGGGTGGGCCAAAATATGCATGTGGGCCAAAATACCCCCGTTACCCTACTATGTACTATAAAATGTTGCCAAAAACAGAACCCTTTTGTTGCTAAAATCGGAGAGTGCCAAAAACGGAAACCTATTGTAATAAGCGTTATTTACTTACCTGTCGTTTCTAAAACATTCTATTACACAGTGCAACAAAATTTTACTTTTTCCTAGCCTCGGCTTCTATATATGATTTTTTTAAGTGCCGGGACTTTTAACCGGATATATTCGTGATCCGGTTATCCGAAGCTCGGATCACGGATGTGTAAACGAATACTATTCGGATGTCCGGATATCCGGATACGGATAATCGAATAGTCGGATATCCGGATAGTATATATTTTTTCTGTCTTTTAGACCCGCTTGAATGAATTGTAACGCGAAAAATGGCTTTTTCCACAATCCCCCACCCCCTCGTAAGTATTTATTTACATAATTCTCATTAAACTATGTTCGGATACAATATCCGGATATCCGACTATCCGAAAATCCGAATATCCTGTCGGAAAATATCCGGATATCCGATTGATCCGGATTATGGATATTTGTCCGATATCCGAGGTCGGATATCCGGATATTTTAATCCGGATAGTCCCAGCACTAATTTTTTTATGTATTTGAAGCAAAAACAAATTTTCCTGAGTTTGGGTCTATTTCACCTTAAGTGGCAACAATGGAGCCTTTTTTTAGCTCAATACCGTAAAACGGGGTGAACAGAAACAGTGGGGCGAATAGAAACAAAACTTCTAAGCTTGAAAAATTTTATTGCAAGTCTTTGATAACATTCAATCATCATTTTAAAAAAATCTCTGGCATTTCACTAGTAAACAAGCCCTCCAAACCCATTTATGGGTTGGAAGCACTACTATCAGTTTGCCAAAATAGTTACAAAATGGAGGCTCAAGTTCAGAGTTTCCGAGAAAATTGTTTAGTATGATTGAGAGTGCTACGGGTTCCACTTCGTTAGTGTCAAGTTTTAATTTTTCATAATGTAAGAAGTTAAAATTGTATTTCATATCTGTTAGGTTGATAATTATTTGATGATCTGATGGATAAAGAATATATATTATTCGAAACGTCGGTGTAAGTGAAAAATATCGTTTTTTACATTTTAAAGACTACGAAGCCAAAAAAAACTTCTCTATCTAAATGTGTAAATTAAAGATTGATTAAAACAGTCTCAAAATGGATTGGGAGGTTACTGTTCCACGAAAAGTGTAAGCGACATGTCATTTTTGTCCGAATTCCCCTACAATACTGAAATAGGATTTTCTCGCCGTAGGATTGACTTATTTGAAATCTGTTCAACGCAATATCAAGAGTGTAAGTCATACTCAAAGACACAATAACAACAAAATTAACATGATCCTCCCTCTTTTGCAGGGAGAGGATCGCATTTTTGGCCAGGAACGATCAAAATAAAAAAATCTCACCTAAGCTACGAGACAGAATTTTTAATAAAGTTGTCATATAAGCAGTTTATGCAGCCAATCCATATAAAAAAGATCTATCATAAAAATTTTGCTCCAATCATGCATAGAAATCTATAGTTCAGAACCTGTTCGATTTTGACAACACGCACGATCAATCCCTAGGGTTTGCAAAATTCCTGGGAATTGATTTCCCGGGAAATGGGAATGAAAAATCTCATTTCCCGGGAACCGGGATTGCAAAAACAAATCTTAGTAAAAATGAGATTTTTTTTTAAATAAAGTTTATTAATAAAAGGTATCAAACATCCGTTAACAATTTCATTATTAATTCACATGAAAAACGAATTAAAAAAACATAACTTATTCAAATTCAAAACCGTCGAGCAATCGCTTCAGATCCGCTGACAATTTTTCGTCAAGTCAAAATAATGTAATTTCCTTCTGTAAAACTTTGTTTAAGTACGCTGAATCACCGCTGGTGTCTGATTTCTAGAATATTTCTAAATCACTCCAATTCAGCTCTTGCTACATTTTGTTAGAAACTGATGTGTCTAATACTTTTAGTTTGTTGAAGACAAAGCTTAGTTTTAGGCAGGCATGTTTTAAAGCATTTGAATGCCTACGTAATAAATATGAAATCGTAGCCACGACCCAAGTTATACTGATTGAGTTTTAATAATTTATTTATTTCTGATCGCATTGATTCGCGGGTTTCAATTTTTTATCAATTTACAGGTTTTAAAAATTTTTGTCAATGAACAAAGAAAAAAATCCAGCAACTATCCGCTTAGTAGTGAACCAACTAGCAAACAAAGACATTAGACCAGTGGTTCCCAACCTCTTTGACACCGAGACCCCTTTTTTTCACAACATTTATTTGACACGGCACAATACAAATTAATGTTTTACGGAGCCAATTTAGCCTTATGGTCTAAAATATCTTATAAGCTAAAGACAAATTTTTTATCCTCGCTGCCGACTACGAGCTGATACTAAATCTAATACTAAAACTAACATGGTTTTTTTTTTATCCAAGAATCGTTTCGCTGTTAAATTGGCACTTTGATGCTCTTCAAGTAGCTATAAACATGTAGCATGTATGGAAAGTTTCGCTGAGCGAGGATATCACGAACTGGCACATAGGGCTGTATTCCTCGGGCCCTGAGGATATCGAAAAGTAGAGATTTGGCGCCGCGGAATTCAGCACACACCCAAACCACGTGTTCAATGTCTTGGTACCCCAATCCACAAACGCAATGATTACTGCTCGCCAGCTCGATACGCAGGAGATGTGCGTCTAACCCGTAGTGGTTGGACATAATCCGAGACATCATGCGAATGAAATCTCGTCCTACATCCAACCCCCGAAACCAAGGTTTGGTGGAAACCTTGGGAATGATGCTGTGTAGCCACCTCCCCAGTTCTCCCTTATCCCACGAGGCCTGCCAGTTGACAAGTGTTTTCTGACGTGAAAATTTTAAAAATTCATTGCAGGCAATAGGTCTGTTGTAAATATCACCGTTTGTTGCACCCACCTTAGCCAAAGTGTCCGCTTTCTCATTGCCCGGAATGGAACAATGAGAAGGGACCCACACTAAGGTAATCTGAGAAGATTTTTCGGATAAGGCACTCAGATGTTCCCGTATTTTCCCCAGGAAATACGGAGAGTGCCTTACATCCTTCATCGATCGGAGAGCCTCAATAGAACTGAGACTGTCCGTAAAGATGAAGTAATGGTCCGTGGGCATTTTTTCAATAATCCCTTTTATTATTGTTGAAGATACCGAAGCCAGTGGACCCGTTGAGAAGTGATCCATGAGTATAAAACGCATTGTCGCAGTTGATGTTTTTAAATTTGTTATAAAATATTTTAGGGATCTGCTGCACGCGTAAATAATCCGGGATTCCACGAGTTTCTTCGATCATGGATGTATCGAAAAACACAGTAGGAACAGAAGTATCTAACAAGTTGACACAATTGGAGGTGTATGAGGAAGGATTTATACTTTGAGACATGTGATTGAAATACACAGTCATGAAACGGGTTTGAGAATTAAGTTCAACTAGCCTATCGAAATTTTCAATTACCAAGGGGTTCAAAACCTCACATTTGATGAGAATACGAGTAGTCAGATCCCAAAAGCGGTCATTTAATGGGAGAACGCCCGCCAAAACTTCCAAACTCATCGTATGGGTCGAATGCATGCAACCTAAGGCAATACGCAAACAACGATACTGCAATCGTTCCAGCTGGATTAAATGGGTATTCGCAGCGGAGCGGAAGCAGAAACACCCGTACTCAAGCACCGACAATACCGTTGTTTGGTAAAGCCTTATAAGGTCTCCTGGGTGGGCGCCCCACCATGATCCAGTAATTGTCCGGAGAAAATTTACTCTCTGTTGACATTTTTTCATCAAATACCGAACGTGACATCCCCAGGTGCCTTTTGAATCGAACCAGACACTAAGATATTTAGATTCCTAGCTTCCTAGAAAAAACTACTATCTAAGTCTTCTCCGGAGAGAATTCGATACCTAGCTGTAAAGCCCAAGCAGACAAATTGTCCAAGGTATCTTGCAATGGTCCTTGCAAATCGGCAGCTTTGGCTCCTGTAACAGAAACCACGCTGTCGTCTGCAAGTTGTCTTATCGTGCATAAATTTGCCAGACATGCGTCAATGTCATTCACATAAAAATTGTAAAGAAGGGGGCTTAAGCATGAGCCCTGGGGAAGACCCATGTAGCTAATACGAAAAGTTGCCAAATCGCCATGCGTAAAATGCATATGCTTTTCGGACAACAAATTATGCAAAAAATTGTTCAAAATTGGTGAAAATCCTTGTCGGTGAAGTTTGCCCGAAAGAATGTCAATAGAAACGGAATCAAAAGCCCCCTTAATGTCCAAGAACACAGATGCCATTTGTTCTTTGCGAGCATAGGCTAGCTGAATATCTGTAGAAAGCAACGCAAGACAATCATTCGTTCCTTTGGCACGGCGGAAGCCAAATTGAGTATCTGATAGTAGACCATTTGATTCGACCCAATGGTCTAAACGACGGAGTATCATTTTCTCCATCAATTTCCGGATACAGGATAGCATTGCAATCGGCCTATAAGAGTTGTGATCAGAAGCTGGTTTTCCCGGTTTTTGGATGGCGATCACCTTCACTTGCCTCCAATCCTGCGGTACAATATTTTGCTCCAGGAACTTATTGAACAAGTTCAACAAGCGCCTCTTGGCAGTGCCGGGTAGATTCTTCAAGAAGTTGAATTTGATTCTATCTAACCCAGGCGCGTTATTGTTACAGGACAGGAGCGCAACTGAAAATTCTGCCATCGTAAATGGTGATTCTATCGCGTCGTGGCCCGGAAACGTATCGCGAACAATGTTTTGCACAGGAACAGAGTCCGGACATACTTTCCTGGCAAAGTCAAATATCCACCGGCTTGAAAACTCCTCGCTTTCGTTGACCGTTATACGATTTCGCATTCTTCGGGCTGTGTTCCAAAGAGTGCTCATCGATGTCTCCTTCGACGTTTCGTTTACGAACCGACGCCAATATCCGCGTTTCTTTGCTCGGACCAAGCTTTTAAACTTGGTTTCAAGCTCCAAATACCGCTTAAAGTAGGCGGGTTCACGTTTCACCCGAAAGAAGGCCTTAAACGCGTCGGATTTTTCCGTGTAGACATCGGAGCACTCTTTGTCCCACCACGGAGTGGGAGGCCGTTCTTTGATAGTCACGCCGGGATATTTCTTCGTTTGGGCTTGCAACGCGGCGTCGAGAATCAAGCCCGGGAGGAGGTTGTATTCTTCAAGTGGTGGGTGATGTTGAATCGACTCGACAGCTTCTGAAATCATTTCCTCGTATAACTTCCAATCGATATTCCGTGTGAGGTCATACGGAATATCAACTGATCGCGTGCGAGTTAAACCATTATCTATTGAAATTTGGATAAGCAAATGATCGCTACCGTGGGGATCAAGGACTACCTTCCATATGCAATCCAACCGTAGCGATGTTGAACATAAAGATAAATCTAAAGCACTGGGGCGCGCTGGAGGTTTCGGAACGCGTGTCATGTCCCCGTTGTTTAATATTGTCATATCGAAGTCGTCGCAGAGGTTATAGATCAAAGAGGAGCGGTTATCATTAGAAGTGAGAGTTGAAATCTCCCAAAATCAAACGTGGTGAGGGAAGAAGTTCTATTAAATCAAAGAGCAGCCGTTGCCCAACCTGTGCTCTGGGAGGAATATATATTGAGGCAATACAAAACTCTTTACCTTGTATTGTCATTTGACATGCGACAGCTTCGACGCCTGGGACCGAGGGGAGGGTAATACGATAGAACGAATAGCACTTCTTAATCCCTAGAAGTACTCCTCCGTAAGGGGTGTCTCGGTCAAGGCGAATTATATTAAAATCATGGAAGTTGAGATCTACATTAGAAGTGAGCCAAGTTTCACAGAGGGAAAATGCATCGCATTTATGCTTATTAATCAACACTTTAAATGAATCAATTTTGGGGATGATACTTCTACAATTCCACTGTAAAATAGAGATAGAATCCTTCATCTCAGCCGATGAATTAGCCATCGAAGGATACGATCGCTGCAAGGAGGGGCCATTTAGCAGTCAACTGCTTCAAAAACGTTTCAACTGTTGGTAGAAATGCCAGCAGAAGACTTTTAAGAGGATCAGTTATGTTGAAATTTTCAAAAATCCAGTCCACAATATCTGAAAACTTCAGCAATCCCGATTCTGGCTGAATCTTGGACGAAAAAGAAGGAACAGTTGGGTTTTTTGATGTTCCTGGAAGTGCCGGAAACTCCTTACTTGAATTCAATCTTGCCAATCCCGGAGGAGTTTGCTTCGGTTTTTCTACAGCACTTTTATGTTTCTTAGTATCAGCCACTTCAGATGGAGACCTTCTCTGTTCCTTCCTAGGAAGTCTAGGAGTAGAGAGGTTTTTTCTCTTTCTAGACTTCCCGGGTTCAACAAAAGAAGGTTCCCCAACTGAATCGTCAGAATCAGACTCATCGGATGAAAAGACCTCGAAGAGATTCGGGGAAACCAGTTTGGTGGCAGCGGCCTCTTTAAGCATTTCTGCGAAAGTGCGCTTAGAGCGCTTTTTCAGAGACCGCTTGATCTTCTCTTGGCGCTGTTTATACGCGGGACATGCAGACAGCTCATGCAGAGTCTGCCCACAATAGAGGCACTTTTCAGCACCCTTATTACAGGCATCATCCGCATGTTGCTCTCCGCACTTGCCACAACGTGCTTTATTGCCACAGTGGAAGGCTGTATGGCCCAACTGTTTGCACTTGAGGCAATGCATTACCCGCGGTACAAACAAGCGCACGGGTAGACGCACTTTGTCCACGAGCACATAGCTCGGCAGAGCATACCCGGCGAAAGTCACGCGAAAAGAGTCTGAAGGGGTGTAAGTTTTTACACCCTTGTCGAGCGATACTGAATGTAATTGCTTACATTCAAGTATCTTGGTTCAAGGCTAGAACTCTTGAAAAGGCCTCTTCCAGCCTTCAACAGGTCCTCGACAGTCAGACTCGATTCGCTGACCACACCGTCAATCTCGACTACGCGAGCTGGAATGTACACGTGGTACTCCCGCGTGAAGAGCTCACAAGCAGCAATCTCGTTTGCTTGCTTGAGGTCGGACACCAAAACACGCAGCTTATTCGGGCGTACTTTAGTAATTTCAGTCACGGCTGTAAACCGTGCCAGATCTTTACAGATTTGCATTGTGTTCAATGCTTTCACTTTCGGCCGGAAAAATACAGCCCCAATACCAGCTTTGCCCCCCGGATACTGCTTAAGCCGATGGGTAGCTTCCTGCGGGGCTTGGAACCCTTGGAACTTTGTATCCGGGAGGGCTAGGCGGTGGAACGAGCGGGTGTTCATCCCCGCTTTCGGTCATGCCACCATCGTCGTCCATGTTGGACGCGTGAGGCACACACGCGAAATGCCAATCAGTAAATAATATTGTAGAAAAAAACCAAAAAAAAAACTACTTAGCTTATGCAGCCGCCCTCACAATCAGCGCACGGGCGATGCCAATCTCTGCTTGCTGCTTCCTTCCTTGGTTGTCCGATCGACCAATGCAGCCAAACGGCCGTGCGCCGGCTACCGAATTTCTTCTGGCAGCGACACAACGCACGGGCTATTGTTGACTTCTTCTTCTTCTTGCTGTCTTCAACAGCGATGACGGCAACGAGCAGCGGAGCACAATGCACGGTGACCTTGTGGGCGAATTACTGGTCGGCACTATCGAGATCGGAATAAAATTGCGACCGAACACGACGAGAGCACAACTCGGAATGACCGCGACCCCTTTTGCTAAACACAAGAGCTCCGCGGCCCCCTATGAGAAGCTCAGAGAGCTTCGCGGCCCCCCAGAAAAAAATACAAGATACAAGTTTCGAAATACGAGGCTGTGTTTTTCAGTCCCATATCGTTCTGCAAGTCTAATTTGTTTCACGTTTTGGTTCTAGTACGCAGAAAAGTTAAAAGTCTGCCTTCACAGAGGTATCTAGAAAGAAATTTTAACTACTTGTCAGATTTGCCAAAAGCTTCGCGGCCCCCCCTAGGTAAGTCTTGCAGACCCCTTGTCGGCCGCGGACTACCGGTTGGGAACCACTGCATTAGACGAAGCAAATATTTGCTTAACTTTTCGTTTCCTGAATAAGACAGCATATATCATGGAGATATAATTTAAGCAAATAATTTGATATTACAGGCAAGCAAATATTGATCGTCATTTCAAGCAAATATTTGCTCCGTATGATGAAGCTGCTTTACAGTTTTACGACGTAAGTTTCGCGTTTTGATACGATATTTAGTTTCATTGCAATACTATATAGGAAATTTCTCGAGGAGCTCAAGAATCCCGGGATCCCGGGAATCAATATTCCTATTCCCGGAATCCGGGAATCCCGGGAAATTGTTCCCGGAATTGCAAACCCTAACGATCACTCTGTGTTTTATTTCATTATTTTGAATAAATTTTTAAATAAAAATAAAAACCATTCTTTTTTCGCCCGGTTTGACTTTGTAAACACATAGTGATCGTGCGAGATTATTATATTTTGACCAATCCTGGCCAAGAGAATGCTATTATGTGGACAAACTCTTAGAATTTTGATACTTGGCTTAAAAAGAACGCGTCCAGAAAACATTGAAGATTTTCGATTTCTCAAAAATTCAAAATGGCGCTATTGTTGCCCCTTTATGTTAAATAGGTAAAAACTTGAGGAAATTTGTTTTAACATCAAAATACATTAAAAAAAATCATATAGAAGCCAAGGCAAAAAAAATGTTGCAAGGTGGTATCGTTTATCCTACTTATATTCATTTTAATATTTGTTTAACTTCGTCAATTGGAAGTAAAACACCTTACTGTGTATAGTTCAGTTTATTTTTTTTTTGTTAATTTGTTTTGCTAAATAAATTGAAATAAAAAATACTCCACTGCACCGGCATTCTAAGAACGTGTGGAATTTATTTAGTTTTCGTCGGATCGAAGAAAGATGTTACAAACTGAATTTTATTTGAATGTTATTTCGCCCGTAACTTTTATTAATCATAGTGTTCGAAGTTCCCTATTGATTTGATGCCTTAAGCGCAGCGAAACTAACGCTATTCGAAGATGATCAATCACTAATCAGATTGTAGAATATAGTTATCAATTACCGTAATTGTGACGGTATGATACTCCTTTCAAATACCTGCTCAAAGTGAATAATTCCGTTTTAGAATCGAAATTTTAAATACTCGAATAATTCGACAATATAATCACCACAATCAATAATGAAATTCAAAATTTCATTAAAATTTCGCCTGAATAAAACCATGGATACTGGAGTTCTGTTTATTCGATGGAATAATGTGTTGTAATTAACTTTGCTCACACAATCATCTTCACAGGCATCCATTGGGGTGTTATGCGTTTCGGGGCCTAGCTTTAACGAGGTGTCGGCTCGAAACACACTCCTTATAGGTGTTCAGGCGGCAGTGCTTCATCAAAACAATAGATACGGCTATGGCTGTTTAGTGTTTACTTACGGTACGCCCTGGTATGCCACTCGGCGCTGATGATGACGATGAATAAATATTTACTCTCTAACGCATCTCGTGAATTGCGCGACAGTTTCGTTAAGACATCCATAAGACTTGATTGAAAACATGATAGGAATTCCAATGTGGTCTCCTCCTGCAGAGGATTTGTTCCCAATACGAAGACAAGATAAAAACAAAAGCAACTATCTCTCAAAAGTCTCAAACTTTCTTATCTCAAAGTACGACACTTGACCAATGAGTCACATTTTATTACTATGCAAATATTTAAACTATATCATCAGCAAAACAAAACTGCTCAAAATATTCAACTTCAGCGGTAACTTTGGGCACCCAACCCAATTCGACACACTAACACAATAGGCATAAATCATTCTCCTCTACCGACACGCTTGGTCTGCTACACCCTCGGTGACGGTCAGGGTCTTCCGGAGTTGTTGATCCCCCCCTGGTACCATGTGCTCTCCACGTTAGCCCAGTCGGTCGCTCGAACGCTGGCTGCTTTGTCGTCTTTCCTCTGCTTGAAGTTACACACGCTTTAACCCCTTTTTGTAACCACATGCTGCTGCTTTGGGCAGACAATTTCCATAACTCCCCAGCGCCACTTTCCCATACTTTACTCGTCCTGCTATACACGCACATATCCAGTGAGTTATATGATCCAGATCCCCCATTTTCAATAATGTTTCTCCGGTTGGAATTTTCCCGACAAATACACAATCCAATACGGCAATAGACATTCTCGTTCACACACACCAGCCCGTGGCATGGCAACCGGTAGCTCAAAGGCGTCATTGTCTGGGGTTTCGTCTGCACGAATCAAACAGAGTGTACCCGAAACTGCGAAACAAGTGCCAATACACACCTACACTCGGTAGAGTTTTGGTAAAGTGCAGCCAGAATGGGTGTTTTCGGAATGTTGAAGATGAAAATGCTCTCGGGAAGGTAGGTACATCAGCACGTGTGCGATGAAAAAATAATTTCGATGAAAGGTAGAAAAGCAGAAAATGGTGTCTCTTTAAAGAACTTGTCTTAAAACTGGTATATATTATTTTCCTTAGAACAAAAGTAGTGTATTAAAAGTAAATTAATACTTTTGTTCCAGAATGTGAAGAGGGTAGAAAATTATAGCATACAGGAATACGAGTAACTCGTACCATTTTGTTTAGAATTGAAATAATAAGAGATGAATACTTTAATTATTCAATATCCTCTAGAGTTCAACTTTCATTTTCCGACGCGAATATTATACATTTCGCAACCTGTTCACGGTTGACTATTTCGTCGTAATGCAGTCGTAAGACTGTGCGAGTGTGCGTTCGTTGCTTCTAACACAGGAAAATTTCCTGTCAGATGCAAGAAACTTCCACAGTTCCCTTCGTGGCTCTCGTGGCCGCTTTCCCGATGCCATCCAATTGGATCCCTCGAGAATGGAAATTTGAACTTGCTAGACGCACTTTGCGAAAATGGATAAAATTAGGGGAGATTGTACGCAAACATCTCCGAATTGTCGGTTTGTGTGTTGAAAATAAGTACGGCAGCAATAAAGCGGTGGAGTTATGAACGTCATCCAGGGCCACGTTTATCGCTTTTCGATAGACTTCAACTGGCGTGTGTAATCAAAAGTTGCCCTTCGTCTCGGCACGGCAAACACCGAAAAACGAAATTTGAGCTTTAAGTTGATAAGAAATCACGCATGAGTTTTCCAAGAATACTTTGTTCGATTCCTATTATGGTATACACTAATGTCTTTTTTACGCGAGTGGTATATAGCGTTAAAAAACCTCGTATATTCTGGAATCCGCGTAAATTATGAAATCCGTGTAAAAAACGCGTAAATTCTGAAATCCTCGTGAAAACTTCATTCGCTAAAGATTTTTAGTCCTCCCGAAAAAGAATCAATGGTACTTATTACGGGAGTCACTTCACGGTTAAATATATTTCACTCTCGTGCTCACTTCACTTTTTGAGATCTATTCCCGATTCCACCTCAAGTGAGGTGACAAAAACTACCTCCATGAAGTAAGATTGCCCGTAAAGTGAAACTGAGAATAGGACAAGTGAAAAGTGGGAGTTTCCCAGCTCAAAAATTTCTAAGTCCCGTAAAGTCGATTGAGCTGAAATTTTGTATGACATTTCTCGACAAGAGGAAACTTTTGAGCCCTACTGCTAAATGAAATTCGAATGTCAATTTTTCCCTTTCGTTCCATTGGCCGCAGCTCAAAAATTTGTAAGTCCAAGAGTCGATTTTTCTCAAGAAAAAAAAAAAGATTGACTTTGTTACTGGAAAATATATACCATAAAGATTATCACTAGATCACAAATCAATCGATTTTTAAACTTTCCTATCTTCGTAGAATCATTTCACCGTCCAAAAAGGTCGTGAAATAATTCCACGCAAAACGTCCCTTTTTCTGTTTTCACTTCACTCATATGACACTCATAATAACCCAGATTTCACGAAAGATGTCACTTTGCGACGTTGTTCTCACTTACTTGAGTCCCGTGATAGGACTTTATTCACTCAGTGACTCCCGTAATAAGCACCAATAGCAGTGTTATTTCCACCTGAGAATCGAATCAAGAAAAAATATAATATGGTTACGCCAAATCAGAGAAAGTTCAATAATTAGAATAAGTGAACTTATCGGATACTTTAAATAAACAATTTGAAAATGAAAAACCATTTAAAACATGCCGGGTAGAAAAGCACTTTTCTGGAAAAATCCGCGTAGAAACGCAGAAATTCCGAAATTTGCATCAAAAACCGTGAAAACCCCGAAATCTGCGTAAATCCTGAAATCCTTGTTAACAAACCGCGTTAATACTAAAACCCGCGTAAAATCCGAGGCTCTAGTGTATTTCAGAATCACGGTACGACGCACAGTGCGTTGAATGTATTAGAAAGTAACGCAAAAAATGATTAATGTTATATACGTATATCGATTAATGTTATATACGTATATCGATAAAATGTAACTTAAAATCAATTTTCGATTTCCCGCTTTTTTCCCGGTGATATTTTATAAATTTTCCCGGTGTTCCATTAAAAATAAATATGAGAAAAACATCAATTTACACATGTTTATTCATGTCCATGCAAAAATAGTATTATAAAACAATGAAAAATATTCCTGTGTCATCGCTTTTATCTGTTTGTCGACAATACAAAGAAACCACACATTACACCAAAATGCACAATTTTCGCCATTTTAATCTCCAAATCTTTGACAATCTTCGTTTCTCGCGCTTTCTTGCTTGCTTTTGCTTTTTCAATGCTTCTATATTAAGGTGCCAATTGAATGTATAGGAAAAATTCAACCAATAAACATCGTTTTGCGTTAGGGGAATGATGTGTTTTCTCAAAAAAAGTCCTCATGCAAAAATCGATTTCCAACGGACTTCGGGAACAAAACCCCTCAAAGTGATCAATGAAAAATGCACATGAAATCGTCAGTTTTTTTGTGGTAAATGTCGTAGAAACGCATGAAACTTTGAGATCTCGGATTTTTTTTTCCGTGAAATAAATAAAACCGAACCCCTAAATGAACAATTCGAAAAAAAATTAATAAAAATTCAAAATAATTTGAGTAAATCGCGACTTTTCCTGAAGTTTCGCATGATTAACTGTGAAAATTCCAAAATCCGCGTTAAAAGCGACGCGTGAAAAACCACACAAAAAACTACGTAAAAAGAAATTTTACTTTATTTCTAAACGAACTCATTACTGTTTTCAGTTATTCGATAAATATGAGCTCCTTTTTAAAACACTCATTTTAACGAAATCGTCTTTGATCTATCAAAAAATTAAAAAAATAATGTTTGCTCCATCTTTCAAGTTTTCACATGACATCAATTTTACATCATTCAAATTGAAGTTTTTTGTTCCAATAAATATTTGTTCCATGCCTAGAAATTAATTTGCTACAACTCGTCTATAGACGCGGTTAGCAGAAGTTTTTAGGATATAATTTTCCAATGATTTCACTTGCTAACACTTGCTGCTGATACTTTCTTAAAAATTATTGAACAAATGAAGCTGAAGACATGCTGAATGATGAATTTCCCGGTGTCAAACCTAATTTCTCGGTTTTCCCGACTTATTTTCCCGGTGATTTGAAATTCCCATTTTTTTCCCGCTTTTCCCGTCTTTCCCGGTAGAGTCGTATAATAGTTTATGATAATTTTTCTGTAGAGATAATAGCACCCCGAAAATTGCCAATGATTTCCAAGAAAAATGTTTATTTTCGTCATGTAAATTTATTTGTCACTTCTGTCATCTTGCCCTTAAGTTCGTATTTAACTAGAGTGGTAATCTAAATTTTCAGTAAATCTATCAAGTCTAACCCGAGTTCTTGCAGTTTTGGTGATTTTGACGGCATTTTTCGAAAAAATAATCTTCAAGGAATGTTTTACCCCAAATTGCGTATCTTCTGATAAATAAGGTAGTTCGGGTAAGGTACAGTGATAATCCAAATTTTCAGAAAAATCTATGAAGTCGAGCAGGAACTATAGTGATTTTCAGTGATTTTGACGGTTTTTTGAAAAAAACCTTGTAGGGCCGTTTTACCCCATTTGGCACACTTGGCTTATACATGCCATTAAAGCTCTTCAGTTGCTCTATAAAACGCCATATTCAGATATTTTTTCTAGCGATGTTGAAAAGAGTAGGATGACCCTGAAAATTGACAATTTTCAAAAGAAAAAGCCATATATTGTGACCTTGAGTTTTGAAGTACTCTTAGTGTAGAATAATACCAAATTTTTTTAGAAAAATCCATCAAGTCTAGCAGGAGTTATTGCACTTTTTAGTATTTTGACGTTTTTGGACATATCATTTTCAAGACCCGTTTTACCCCACTTAACCTCAATAAATAAATCGAAAGTTTTATACCGATTGGTGGACCCCTTGGCCAATTGAACTGCCTCCACTTTTTGCGATTTTAGAAAAACAGCTTTTTTCATTAGCAAATATACCTTGACATTATGTTTTAAAGAGTTTTAGATGTATAAACGAGCTACGTGATCAAATTGTTTTCTGCAGTTTTGTAAACGTTTCATTTATTTTTCAATTTAAAACTTAAATTGCAATTTACTCAAGATCCAGAAAAAATATGTCACACAGAACAAGTAAGGACGTAGCCGGCGCACAATGTTTCCAATACGAATACTGCAAAAACGTCATCGAATAATTTTGACCAACAAAATTTATTGTAGAGCCGTAATGTCTTAAGCAAAGTTATTTCATAAACATTTTATAGAAGTTTCATTTTTGTGATTGATTCACGTAAAAGAAAGCAACGAATTTTACTTTTATTATGTTTGCATATGAAAAGCCGCTTTGAAAAATTATAACAAATCACTATAAAAAGTTTAAAACTAAGTTTGAATTAAGATGAACATAAAACTAAAAGAGTAACTTCATTTATTTAGCTTAGCTTAGGTAGACTGTCCGTAGTCTAAAAAAGTAACTTCATTTACTTCAACAAAACTCGAAATATTATAGTCTAATGAGCATGAGCATGAGCATGATTGACCGCCCGCGGTTGCTACTCCGTTATTGCCAGATCAGCTGTAATTACACAAAGAACCAACAGATGATGTTTGGGACCAACATGCATCCTCAATGTGTAAAAACAGGTGACCTAAATCTTTATATTAGGCAATACCAGCGCCGGCCGCATCCGCATGCAGGTCAAAGAAGGAGTTTGTATAGGAATATGTTGACGTGATACTCGCTTTATTGGAAGCCGAGAACACCTCTGCACTTCCACGAGAAATCACTGGGATGTTGGATAAAGGGGAAGGTATACAGCAGGGTTCGTTTTGGTAAACGATGCGCTAATGTCGGGTTCTTCAGAACAAGTGCCGCGTCTACAAGTTTATTACATCCGCCACGATATTCATAATGTGATTCGAACTTATTTAGTTTGACAATGTAACACCGCAACAATAAAACGTACGCGAGGATACAGGATTTTTGACTAAACCGAGACAACTTAAAATTACCGTATATCTCCTCGTAAGGCGATGCTCTTTATACCTAAAACTATTGCGCGTTGTTGATCCATCTGAAGATAATACGGCCTCATGGAAGGTACCGACACGGGGGTTGAAATGATATTTATCGACTTAACGTTGATGAAGATAAGAAAGATATGATGAAATATCTGGGTTCACTTCGCGAAATCACCACACGCCGGAAGTCCATATATCAGCAAAACTCGCCCGGGCTGAATACGCGTTTACACCGAAGCGTTACGAACAACCGCTTTAATACCCCCGGCCGACACATACGCGCAGGAACTCGGCGTTTACGTCGATTATCTCTTAGCAATGTACGCCTAATACGCCTAATAAATATGAAAATTGGCAATGTTCCATGCATCCGAAGCCTCAACAATTTAATAAAAGCAAATATACATATAAGCCTGAATATATTTTCAAATTTATTGACAAAGTGCCGAACTAGTCATAAATATAACAAATTATGTAAAACAACTGGTCAAAAGCTAGAACAATCAAAAAATCGAAGCATATGATTCCTGAGAAACACATACTCCAAACCCCACAAACCACACTAACACTTTGTGGACAAAAATAAAACTTGTTACTGAAGCCCTGCGGAAAAAAATACCGCGCACACAATTTCAACGATGAAATCAAAATCTCTCTGTATCTGTTTTCTCACATAAAGTAAAACTAGAAACAAGCATCAAAAAATCACTTTACAATACAGACAAGACAAAACGTATACTTAGCTTTCATCTCTTCATTTTCCAGTTGTTTTCATCGTTTTTGGACTTTTCTTTAAATGGAAGTACAGTGGCAACATGCATGTATGCCTTCACACACTCGTTTAATCCATACAACATTTTATTCGTTGAAAAGAGATAGCACATAAACACTTTAAACGGGGCGATGCATGGTTTTGATCTTATTGGCAAATTTTCACTTCAAGTTTAATTAGATACAAGCCAAATATAATTTGCACTATGCCAATGAATAAATCCCTAATGAGCATTCAATCACTATAAAACTATGTGGAGCAGCTGCTCGAAAAACACTCTCCTTATTGTATGTAATAACACCACACACTCCACACTTTCAAACCGTCGCCAAGACAGCGATAGAAAAAAAAAAACAAGAAAAAATAAACACTTTGGTGAATCTGAAAAGCAACGCAATAATATTCAATTTTCACAATTAAATTCACTTTTTTCTGTGGAACTTCACACTTTTCGCACTCAGCACATTTCAATAGAACACCTGTATATATGTTTAACAATTCTTTAGGTGTAAAATAACCGAAAATCACCAAACAATGTGATGATTTCAAAGCAGGAACCAGCTGGCCAATCTTGATCACGGCCTCGCACAACCATCCGCGAACTTTTCCAAGAAAAAACAATTTTAAATTTAGAAAATAAACTCACTCCGCGATAACATCTATAACGAACATGCACAACTAAATTAAACAATTTTTCTTCCGATATAACATGCGAGCGAAAAATTTTTGCGTCCGATTTCGGTCATGGCTTGCTTCGACCTTTCAACAAAACTCGAAATATTATAGTCTAATATCTTTTAACTTGTTTAACGTAACTTTCTTGAAACTTAAAAATCTTTAGTTCTTTTTAGTCAGTTTCCAAATGATGCATCTGGATTTCATCTCAAATAAAAGCTCTTTAGTTGCTGTATTAAATGCCACATTCGGGTTCAAGACCTTTTTCTACAGAGAAACAGCAGCCCGTAAATCGCTAAGTCTTCCCTAAGAAAATTTTTTTGTTTTCGTCGTGTAAATTTGTCCCTTTTGTCATCTTACTCTTAAAGGTCTTATTTAGCTAGAGTTACAACACAGAACAGATGTGTAACTTCGAATAAAACTTTGCTGCAAATGCTAGCCCACGCTTTCGCATTCGTTTTTAGCTGTTCTATCCTACGTTGATTTCACAGTGCATCGTTCGAACAGTCCGCTCCAATAGTTTGAACATGCAACAAAAATCAATTCTTTTTTGCTTCAATGACTAGACAAAAGGTGATCTTAAATCTATCAAAATCAAGTTAAGACAAGACCGCATTCAAGAGATTTTTCAAGCGGAAATTCAGTAACAACTCAACATTCAGTCAAAAATATCAGGATTATAACAAATCTTGATATTTTGTTACGAACTTTTTGTATCAACTTGTGTTCTAAACTTGATCTCGTTAATAGTTGCACTATTAAAATTCATATCAAAATTACTTACTGATTATTACAAATATAGCAAGTTTGTAAGGTTTTTGGCAGAAAAAGATCAGAATTAGTTAGAATGTCCTTTTTTTTAAATGAATAACAAATTTTGTTATAAACATGCTTTAAAAAACACACTTTTGAACATTCAAGTATATGATAACTGAATTTGATATAATTCTGTATTTTTTAACATTCTGATATATCAAGAATATTACAGGCTTCGTTATTTCTATCAAGTCCAGATATATTTGTGTTACCCGTTTGTTATAATCGTTTGATCGGGTCACAATCAACATGAATAGAAAAAACTAAACTAAAAATCTCTCAACCTTTCAAACACTGTTTAACAAATTTTCTTGGATCGTACACCCCGCGACTGTTGAAACCATTTTAACCAGTTAGTTGAATTACTTAAATATTTTCGTTTGCGGTGGAAACCGAGTTGGAGACCGAAATAATTTTTCACCACGAGCAGGAATGAATGGTATAAGTGTAATAAAATTTTGAGTGTAAAATGCGTCCTTTCCACCGCTAGATGTCGATAGTTAAAATAAATAGATTTGGTCTCGTTTTTGGTTCTTAAGTTGCATATTTGTTATGTGGTGATAATCTAAGTTTTCAGCAAATCTGCGAAGTTCAAAGAGGCTCTCGCAATTTTAGTAATTCGACGGTATTGTGAATAAAAATCTTCGGTTTTAGGAAAAAAAACCTGAGGTCGTTTTATACCATTTGGCGCTTTTGGTTATACATGAAATTAAAGCTCTTGAGTTGCTCAACAAAACGCTTTACTCAGTTTTTCTAGCGAAAGTAGGAAAACCCTGAAAATTGACAATTTTTGAAAAGGAAAATGCATTTTTTCGTCATGTTTCCTTTTTGCTATATATTGTGACCATCCGTTTTGAAGTATTTTTAGTGTAAAATAATAAAACATTTTTTTAGAAAAATCCATCAAGTCTTGCAAGCGTTTTTGAACCTTTTGGGCCGTTTTACCCCACTTAATCCCAATGAAAAAATTTGCAATTTTTCAAAACTTCCTATTTTGAATAGACAAGTAAACGGTGAATATTTCAGCCCAATCGGAGAACTAGCTGCGTTTCTCGCGAATTGGTTTTTTCAAATGTTTTGGAGCTTTCTACAGAAAACTCCGCAAAAGTTCATTTAAATAAACAGATAGAAGTATGGTATCTTCGTCAAAGTTGTTTCTTACAAAATATAACTCAACTTTGCCGAACAAAGTAGATTTTTCTATGCAAAATAGAGAAGTGTAAAAATAGTTTCTCACTTTTAAGTGAATTAATCGCAAAATTTCAACTTCTATAACTTTACTATAACTTTGCTGAAGACACTACGGCTCTGGTCAAAATAATTTCGCTCACGTTTTATTTAATTTATAGCATCGATATCGATGTTCCCATGGGATACCGTCACCACTGATGACAATGAAGGATATTTATCCGCTTTCCAGTGGTTTTCATTTCAGATTTTCACTGTCTTTTATTTCTTTCGCTGATTTATTCAACACTTGCCTAAATTTTTTTAAAGTGGCTTAAAGTGACTTTTTTTAAAAATAGTGACTCTAGTGATTTTTTGATGAAAAAAGTGACTTTAAAATGACTAACCCTAAAATGATGACTAAGAAGTTAATAAAAAGTGACTCGCTTCGAGCCCTGAAAATAACAGTAAGTCAGGGCACTAAACATGAGATGAAAAGAAGTGCGGACAGCAAAAACGTTCGAATAATACCACAAAAATTAAGAAGTACTTGTCGCAGTGAGGTCCATACATCCATTGGCGGCAGTTCCTTGAATACGTTTTCTTCTATTTCACACTTACCTTCCAGTTAGTTGTCAAATCTGCAAAATAAAAAATGTATTATTATAATCAATCAATATCAATGTAAATTTAAATATGTTTTTATGAAAGTTTGCGAAATGGACATGCCCAAGAAAACTTTGTTTGTGTTTTCGCGCTCGATAGAATCAAAATCACAGTCTCAGAACAGTACAACGAAAATTGATTAATTGAGCAACCTTTCTAGATAACAAGAGTTAGGTAACGGTCAATCGGTTTATCGGTACGAAAGTCTCAGTAGCCCATCACGCAAAGCACCAGTACAATCCGGAACCACGCGACTTTCGTTATCACGACTTGGGGCCAACAGTTATCGGCATTACAGTGTGCCTGCCAACATGCAATAAATACCGCCAGAACAAGTAAGCTAACTTGAACCTAATCAACTAATCATTACGCCCCACTGGCGCAACGGAAGAACCTCCCACAATGGCGCCTAAGCGTTCATCATGGAAAGTTGGCTTTCAGCAGGTAGTGTGCAGCAAAAGCAACAAGTACACAGCCACGGTAATAAAAACCGCCATGTACCTACCTGCTACGACTGGATGGGCTGCAAGAAATCCTAGCACTCTTCCTCTAGGCAGAGACCAGTTCACACGCCAAGCTAGTATTTAACTTTCACAACCCCACATCACTTCGGTCTATCGACAGGAAACCACGCTGATAGATGAAATCCAGTAGTACGGAATCACGATATTCTCAGTCGTTGGTCGGGGATTACACCCACCCCATCTTTCCTTCTCCACGTTCCATCCAACCTAGCAATATTCGTTTCTGGATGGCAGCGTTCTGAAGAAACCATTCCCGCCAGAAGAGCCATGTTGACTTCCTAACGCTGACTATGCCGAGATCTAGACATGCAACAAATCGTGTTACATGTAGCATGGAGACCCCGAAAACCAGCAGCTTTAAACAAACCCATCAATACCGTGTAATCAACCCGAGCTAATAACACATAAGTATATGTCTTTTTCGGTGCCACTCTGACGTGTTACGCGCGTACAAAATATCCAAGGGGCATGCGAGGGCAAACGAGTAGACAGGAACGATTCCGTCATACAAGATAAAGGCAACCATCATATAAACATGCTACGCCCGAATGGGAATTAGAACTGTAGGGGTAAACAGGGTAAGACCGCCCTGCGGGGTAAGACCGCCCTGCGGGGTAAGACCGCCCACTGTAGTTTTACTACCAAGTTATAAAATAATTGAAAAATTTCTTTAACGTATCTATCACAGTATAATTACATTACATTTTGCACGTTTTTCTGTTTTGATAGTGCGCGAACGGTCGCAGAAATAATCAAAAACAACTTTTCAGCTGGCAACCAGTCAATGCGCTATTGTTTTGCGGCAACGGGACTTAAGTTTTTTTAGTCTAAAAATCTATTGTTTTGTTCGTGAATATACGTTTAATCGCTTGCCTGAATCTATCTTCTTTCGGGAATATCGAAGGCCGTGAGTAATCTTGTAATTTTGACTACTTTTTCGGTCAAATATGAAAATGTTCCACTGGGGGTAAAGTCGCCCACTATACAAGGGGTAAAACCGCCACGTATCCAACTGCTTGTTGTTTTACTTCAAGACCCAAATGCCTCGACACTACAAAGGGAATATTTACAGGATCAGTAAAGCAACTTCAAGCCACATAAGACATCGATGTTAATCGACCATTTTCGATTTGGTTGAAGCTTTTCTAGTAATGTTAAAATATAACAAGCCTTATTTTTGAAAAAAGTAAACCTGTGTGAAAATGGTGTTAATGAACCAAAATAATTTTAGAGCCAGGACGGTTTGTTTGATTGGTATGACGCAAATTTATTTGAAAAAACATGTTTTTGCCTGTAAAATCTACAAAAGGTAAGCTAAAATTTTATGGTTGTTGGATCATGGAGTAATAGAAATATTAATAGCTCAATTTTTGTGAAGAATTTTTTTCGGACGGTTTGTTTGGTATATAGAGTCGTTGATAATTTTGTTCTTCAAAAAAAAACATAGAAAATTGAAAATATAAATAAAAGAAATAATAATTATTAGTATTTTTCTATACAAAATAAGTCTTCAAAAGAAACATACAGACAGGTTTAATGAGTTTTAATTTTGACG
Source organism: Wyeomyia smithii (assembly GCF_029784165.1). NCBI lineage: Eukaryota > Metazoa > Arthropoda > Insecta > Diptera > Culicidae > Wyeomyia > Wyeomyia smithii. The sequence continues at coordinate 91,185,440 of NC_073696.1, forward strand.
TTGACTAACGTCTATATCGAAGTTAGGCCCCTGAATTTGAAAATCTAGTAATTCAACCAGGGAAAACCAGAGAAAAGTGGTCAGGTTTTGAGCACTTATTTTGCAGTCATCTATAATCAGGTTTTCGAGGTTTTGGCATCAATCGATCAGAAATTCTTCTACGGTTAAATTTATGTAACAAAAACAAACTATTGTTTGAGATACACTATTGAAAAATTGGTAATTAATATCGATTGTCTAAATCATACCGCGCAGCCAATCACTACCTCTCTTCCCAAGCACAGTCGACACTAACGGATACAATCGATCTAACTTTGTTGTTATTGTTGTTGTCACTTTCTGTTTCCGATGTTTATGCTGCTGCTAGCGGAAAAAACCTTGCAAATATGCATCTCTTAGTTGGTGTTAATTTTACGACAGCGGCCGGCGCCCCATCATTCTGATTCCAAAACCGCACCAGTGACATGCGGACGATCTAACTTTGTTGTTATTGTTGTTGTCACTTTCTGTTTCCGATGTTTATGCTGCTGCTAGCGGAAAAAACCTTGCAAATATGCATCTCTTTGTTGGTGTTAATTTTACGACAGCGGCCGGCGCCCCATCATTCTGATTCCAAAACCGCACCAGTGACATGCGGACGCTAGGTGATAGCAGCTGAAAGAAGGAAAGACAAAATAGTACCGGTCATCTCGTGCCGGTTTCACCCGTAATGCTGGTGGCTTTAGTAGTAAATGGCTACTGCAAAACACTTAAATGGCTGGAATTCTGGACGGACTAACCAGGAAACTATAATCGGCAACTGGCACCTTTTGGTGCTTCGAAATTTTGGTACAGAAGCGGCTAATTGAATTTTCTGTTTTACCAAATGCTGCTGCTAGCGGAAAAAACCTTGCAAAAATGCATGTTTGTGTTGGTGTTAATATTACGACAGCGGCCGGCGCAGCTTTCAAGAAACATTTGTCTCTACCATTCCATCATCTATGTAGCCCCTCCTTCTTTCTAATTATCTGACGAAGCCTTGGTATAAAACGTATTGTTCGAACATTTCACCCCATCAGTTTCATTATTAAACCGTACCGGATACATACGGACGCTCGGTGTTAGCAGCTAAAAGAAGGAAAAACAAAATACTACCGGTCATCTCGTGCCGGTTTCACCCGTGATGCTGGTGGCTGTTAGTAATAAATAGCTACTGCAAAATACTAAAATGGCTGGAATTCTGGACGGACTACCAGTAAACGAGAATAATCGGCAACTGGTACCTTTTGGTGCCTCGCAGTTTTTTAATAGAAGCGGTTAGTTGAATTTTCTGTTTTACAAAATGCTGCTGCTAGCGGAAAAAACCTTGGAAAAATGCATGTTTGTGTTGATGTTAATTTCACGACAGCGCTAGGTGTTAGCAGCTGAAAGGAGGAAAGACAAAATAGTACCGGTCATCTCGTGCCGGTTTCACCCGTTATGCTGGTGGCTCTTAGTAATAAATGGCTACTGCAAAATACTAAAATGGCTGGAATTCTGGACGGACTAACCAGTAAACGAGAATAATCGGCAACTGGTACCTTTTGGTGCCTCGAAATTTTGTTACAGAAGTTTTGTAAAAGAAGCGTTGCAATTCCCTCTACTATTTGCTTCAATGGAATATTTTTTTTTTATAGAATACGGTAGTCAACGTCATGCGGTCGTGTCTTGAATACCACCCTCCTACTTTTTTAGCTTAAAGATAGGTATATTATGAATTCAATATCTTGAAAACCCCTAATTCTGAAAAATCTATTTATTTTGAAAACCAAAAAAGTTACCTAAACATTGATCTGAACTTGAATAATTAGAAAACAAAATAAGTTGAAACTTAGAAATTTTTTTTTTTTTTAGATTTTTCACAGTGTATATTTTATTTAAGAAGAAAAAAATTACCATCCACAACTTTGTCAGAGACACTATACCGATAAAATCAACCGTTTCGGCCCTAAAAATATTGTTTATCCTCAAAAAATGGTGGGCGATCTTACCCCGCTGGTGGGCGGGCTCACCCCGCATGAAAAAGATCTGCACATTTTCAATGAATTTTTAAAAATTGAAAAAAAAAGCTGGAAAATAAACAAAAATATTTCAGTTCTTATTTTTCGAATGCGGGTATTGAATAGAAGAACCTCTTAGCGAAGAAAATTATTCTATAAACAGAATTGCTTAAGGGGGCGGTCTTACCCCGCTTACCCCTACTTCCTTCTTTCGCGCTGCACTCCATTAGGTGTAGTGGGATTTCCGGAACGGAATGGAACCTCAATGGAGATGAAAACAAACTGGCTGGATTCTTACGTATTTGACTTGGCAGCTCAACGTGTTTGGCTTATTGCAATTTTTCTCCCGCACGAGAGACGAACTGGTTAGACTATAGAATGGGTGACGCCACACGAATGAGAAACAATTGCACATTAAAAAGTTGCAGCGTGTTGTACGTGACCAGCCTAGATGCATCTGAGGAAACTTATCCGTGTCATGTTGGTGTTATTCGCTAGTAAAATTGACATAATGTTGTAATAACACAGCCAAATATTATTTCTGCAAAACAACGCAAAACTTTGAAAATATTTTACTTTTCATGAAATGTGCAGAATATTTGAAAAAATCGAAATGCCTGTGTGATATCAATACATTTTCAAATAAAACCGTCAAATTGATCAAATCAATGAAATATTTTAACAGCATTTATAACAACTTTTCATTACTTTCCAAACTATTACAGATAAATGACCGTTCTGCAATTATAAATAAAAATCAACCTTATTTGTAGACATTAACGTTATAATTTGAAACATCGCTAAGAACAGCCTTGATACAATATAGGAACCTATTTTTTGCACTTTTGAATTTTAGTTTATTGTTACCTAAAGCATAAAAACCATTCGCGAAGTGGAAGCAGACCGAAGTTAACAGCAATTCACATTTTTTACACCCAATATGAACATTTCTCCGGTGTACTATAACGACTCATCCATTCGATGTGTGTGGCGGAATACCGCCCTATCTAACAATCCCGTCATCCGAATCACAGATTAAAGCCCTCTTTGCGACTGTTACTTGGCGTGAGAACCGACTTTCATCTTTTGTCACTAATTCCTGAAACTAGCACGTAATGCCAACACACCGTCGCCGGTTGCCTCTATACAGAATGATTGCTGCTTCTCTTGCTGTAACATCTATCCACTCTTTTTCGGTTACGGTCATTTACCACCAAGCGTTGTGAGGAACAAAATTGGAACCGGAGGAGAGCGGGGTGTTTTTGAAGCTTTTGCTATTCAAATCTCTGTGCTGGACCGCTATGTGTCAGAAGTCTAAACAACACAAAAAAACACCGTTCCATTGAATCGTGGCTGCGGGGTATGGGCTTTACATATACAAACATACACATTTTTCCACTAAACGCTTCGAGGCTCTGTCCCAAAATTAAAATAATTGCACAAAGAGCATCAAATTATGGCTGTTTGTTGTGGTTGATGAGATGCTCGGAATAGCTTGGAACCGTCCTAGTGAATGGGGGGCTTTGATGAAAATTACCATTTTGCGGTATGCCAAGTTTAATTTTATTGACATTTGTTCTTTTCGTAACATTTTTGCCATTCTCCTAGAAAGGTATAGCAATCACTTGCAAAACCGAAAGTATAAAAATGCTCCGAAGGGCCAAATGGCATATATCACTCGACTCAGTTCGACGAGCTGAGCATTTTCTGTATGTGTGTGTGTGTGTATGTGTGTGTGTGTGCATGTGCAGATTTTTATTCTCACTCACTTTTCTCAGAGATGGCTGGACCGATTTCCATGAAATTAACTGCAAATGAAAGGTCTTGTTGCCCCATAAGACCCTATTAAATTTTATTGTAAACGGATTTTTAGTTTAGAGGTTATGTTTAAAAATGTGAAAATCATGAAACATCAATATCTCAGAAACTACACAAGCGATTTGAACAAAATTGGTCTCAAAAGAACGGGCTACCTAGAAAACCCTTAAGTTTTGAATTTCATAAAGATTGAACTTGTGGTTCAAAAGTTATGAAAAGAAACGTGTTCTGAAGACTGTTTAATCTCACTCATGTTTCTCAGAGATGGCTGTACCGATTTTCATAAAATCAGTGTCAAATGGAAGGTCTAATAGCCCCATAAGACCCTATTGATTTGTTTTGCAATCGGACTATTACTTTGCCTGTTATGTTTAAAAATGTGAAATCCAGCTATGCAAAGGAACATATTCCGAAGACTACTTGGACTCACTCACTTTTCTCAGAGATGGCCGACCCGATTTCCACAAAATTAGTGTCAAATGAATGGTCTAGCGGCCTCAGAAGACCCTATTCAATTTTACTGTAATCGAACTGTAACTTCATTTGTAATGTGCCGACTAGTGAAAATCACGAAACTTTATTATCTCAGAAACTACACAACCGATTTGATTATTATTATCAGATGAGCGGGCTAGTTAAGGGTTAACTGATGAATTATGATTGAACACGTTGTTTCAAAGTTTGGCTGCCCTACACGTTCCTATTTCATTTGATTATAATCGAGCTTAAGCAACCGTTATGTATTAAATTGTTAATAAAACAACGAAAGTCTATTATCTCCAAAATTACAAGACTTATTTGAAAATAATTAGTGTCATACGAACGAGTCATCTCTCAAACTTACAAATAAAAAACTTCATAACAATTTGATATGTGGCTCAAAAGTTATGGAAAGAAGAAAGAATCAAAGACTATTTAAAACTATACCTGCTTTGATCGATATATGTGGCCTCAACATAATTTAAATGTGGTGTCGTACTATTTGAACGTTCCACGTTCATTGATTCCTTGCGGTTTGTTTGAAGTCTGCAAATGCACGACGAATCGGCCATAGGATATGATCAAAGTCAATAACAAATCGTTTGAAATGATTGGTTTTATCGAAATGACAAAATCCTCGTCTTTTGGCTTCTGTACATCGCCTTAATTCTGAATATATTATGGTGGTATTCTATCATTATCAGCAGACTTTCTGGCATCAATCTGACACCGGAAATACCCATATTGGGAGGTATTTTTGGTTGTTTTCCAGAAACTCAAAGTGGTCGTCTTCAAATTCAAAATAGTGTCCAGGGTCAACGTTTGGTTTCTATGCATCATCACGTTTACTGAAATATCCATGTTGAGTATTATTCGGTCATTTCCGACTGTTGCCTATAAGTTGCCATTTAGCAATTCAAAATGGTGCCTGAGGTCAATTGTTAGCTCCTTGCATCATTCTGGTTCCAGAGATACTCATATTGGATAGTATTTGTTTATTTTAGGCTGTTTTTCACAAACCGGTAGTCGCCATCTTGGATTTCAAAATGGTATTTAGGATACTGGTTAAAGAAAAACTCATATTGGGTGATATTTGGTCACTTTGGACTGTTTTTCAGAAGCCGAAAGTCGTCATTTTGGACTTTAAAAATGCCTGTGAAATCAATTTCTGTCATCTGGGCGTAATTCTGGTTCCGAAAACATTCATATTGAATGGTATTTGGTCATTTCCGGCTGTTTGCCAGACACCGGAAGTCACCATCTTGAAATTCAAGATTGTGTCTGTGATCAATTTTTAGCTTCTGTGCATCTTTCTGGTTCCAGAAATACTAATATTTAATGGAAATCGTCCATTTCAGGCTGTTTTCCAGAAACCGGAAGTTGCCATCTTACAAATCAAAATGTTGTCTGAAGTCGATTTGTGGCTCCTTATGCATCATTACGGTTCCGGAAATACCCATATTGGGTGGTATTTGGTCATTTGCCGCTGTTTTCCCGACATCGGATGTCGCCATTTTGGATTTCATAATGGCGTTTGGAGACAATTTCTGGATTTTGAACGGCATACTGGTTAAAGAAAAACTCATAGTGGGTGGTATTTGGTCATTTTCTGCTGTTTTCAGAAACCGGAAGTCGCCATCTTAGAATTTAAAATGCTACCTGTGGTCGATTTTAGCTCCTGTGTATTATTCTAGATCCGGATATTATTATATTGGGTGGAAATCGGCCATTTTCGGCTGTTTTCCAGAAACCGGATGTTGCCATCTTACAATCCAAAATGTTGTCTGAGGTCGATTATGGAACATATTTGTTACCACTAAAAACATTCACCTGCCAATATGGTTCCATTTAGTTGATAAGTTCGCGAGATGATCAGAAATTTGTGGAGAAACATGTACTTCCAGAAGAGGGAGGGGCGTCAAACCATTATGGACATATTTGTTACCTCTAGAAACATTCACATACCAAATTTGGTTGTATTTTCTTGATTGGTTCTTGAGCTGTGCAAAATTTGTGTTTCATTTTCATGGGATCCCTCCCTTTTAGAAAAGGGAGTCGGGTTTCAAACCATTATGTACATATTTGTTACCACTAAAAACATTTACCTGCCAAATTTTGTTCCATTTGGTTGATTAGTTCTCGAGATGTGCACAAATTTGTGTTTCATCCAACTATTATGGACATATAAGTTACCCCTTAAAACATCCTCATGCCAAATTCGGTTTCATTTGCTTGGTTTGTTCTTGAGTTGTGCAGAAATTTATGTTTCATTTGTATAGGACCCCTCCCTTCCAGAAGAGGGAGGGATCTCAAACTATCATAGGAACCTTTATCGGCACCAAAAACCCCTACATACAAATATTCACGTCGACCGGTTCGGTAGTTTTCGGGCCTATATGGATCAGACAGACAGACAGACTTGACTGCATTTTTATGTAAAGATTACAACATCAATATTTTAGAACCTAAAGAGTGAATATACATTTATTTGATTGAAGCGTTCATGTAAATCTATTTTTACAAATGAAAAATTGAATGAGAAAGGCTGGGTCTGACCGCTAGGTGGATTAATTTAGGGTTTTTCTATGAAACACTGGTTTCCATCTTGAAAGATATTACCAGTAAGCTGGAAAGCCTATGTGCCATATGGCTGAACCCGCTAGCCATTCCAAACTCAAAACATGGTGGCGAAAAAGTTTTCACGATTAAGTTCCCTGATTTTCCTTGATATATAACATTAATTTCCCTTATATTTTCTAGCATTAAGCACAAAAAAGTGCAACGTAAATGAACGCAGCACTGGAATCCAAGTGGAAAACCAAACCAAACAGTGAAGGTCACGAAGTATCCTTTTACGCTAGATAAATTCGTTTCGAAGCTAGTAAAACCGTTAAAAAAGAATCGCGTCTTGGTTGAAATCTTTTTCCTGATTGTTTACCAGTTTTCCCTACATTCCCTGATCAAAAAATTAATTCCCTGATTTTCCAGGTTTCGCCACCCTGTCAAAATGAACCTCGGAAAATGTTCCACAATATACTATTTTTTGGTACTATCGGTCACCAGATCTTTCGACTGTACGGTATGCAAAACTTCTGCACACACGTCATTCGGACACCTCAGTATATCAATTGAATGTTTGCAGTTTTCCAGTTATTTTTGTACACCAAGTAACTTAAAATCCCATAGAAAGCTTCGATTGTACAATACTGAGGCAGATTCTTTCGTGTAGAAATGGAATCAAATTTCTTCAAATATTTTTTCTGCTACATCATGGTTCAAGTCCAGTGGTTTGGCTTGATAGCCAAACCACTGGACTTGAACCATGATTTAGACAAGAAAAACAAGGCCTTTTTATCCACTACTTTGGCCGATCTTCCACTACTTTCCTGACGAAGTGATGCTGAGGTTTGCAAGAAATTATACATAGTCGAAACCGGAAGATTTTCGTTTTTAAAATGGTTTGCCGCGAACTTTTTGCGAAAATTTTTGTGCGGGTTAGTCAGAACTGTACAATGTGCTTGCACAAGGCTTCTTGTTTCGACATAATTTTCAACAAAACCGAGCATGCCAAAATAGAACAAAAAATAATGATATAAATAGAATAGAGAGACCTTACATTTACATACTCTCATTTCTCTCTGAGCGTGTTTGTTGTAGAGTAAGAGAGCCTCTTGAAAATTTTGAATGTTCTTTTAATATTTGCACTTTATTCAAGTCATAAAACTCAGACCAGTTTTTATTTCTCTTCGGAATCGATTTCAATAACATCTATAAGTAGTAAAATTACAATGTCCTTAGTTCAGCTCAAATCTTTCACTTTTGTGTTTGATAACGGCCCGCAGACGCTTTTCGAAGTCATTGCAAGCCGCACGCACAACTTCGTTCGACTTTTCGTCCCAAATTTTCACAAAACATTTTTTAAATGAGTCCAAACTCAAATGCCTGACGACGCCCAACTTTCCTAGCATGTATCCCCAAATACTGAAGTCTAGCGGGTTCAAATCCGGTAACGATACAGGCCATTCAGATCAACTGATGAAACAAGGCAAATTCTGCTTACACCATTTCTGAATGATCAATGCCCTATGCGCTGGTGCTGAATCCTGTTGAAGGCAAAAACTGTCTTTCCCAAAAAGCATTCTAGCGCAAGGATGCAAATGGCCTTCGATAACGTGTTACAAGCAGTGTTGCGAAATTTCGACACAGAAAAATGAAAGTGATTCAACAGTAGTTTCACTCTCACTCACTTCAAATTGATATTGAGTGTCACCCAAGTCAACTATCAGTCAATAATCATGTCAGTCATATAAATGATATATCTTAATTAATATCGAAATTATTTTATCTGAGCCAATCTATTGCATGAAGTCAATGGAGTAGGTAGGCACCTTCATCCTACACCGCATAAACATCGCTAGAGTAACATAGCGTGTGCAAATGCACAGTAATGCTTCCAGTCAGCATTACCACTGTCAACTGATTGGCGCTGGAAGCAATTATCACTGTCAGCTCGTTCGTGTTGATACTGATATTCGTAGTATTCAGTTTCAACTGAGAATCTATCACTGACAGTGAAACCCTGGTTACGAGTTATACTTCTTGTTTATTTTCACGCCTCTTTCAATAAATAGCAATGGTAATTTCCATTTGGTCGATATACCCTCCCAAACCATCACAGCTGACGCTTTTTGTTATCGCTCGACTGCTCTTTTATCGGCTGGTATATCACGAAGACATGCTCCATAAACACGGTCATTTTGCTTGTTTAAAATTGCCTCCAGAGTAAACAACTTTTCGTCCAAAAATATGATGCTGTACCCTGCACTGCCGTGAGATGTCAAAGTGACGTAAAGACCATTTTTTCGAATATGAATTTTTCATGCCAAGTTGTTCATTATTCGAAGACCTATCTTTTGGTATCTTCCTTTTCGTTGTTACTTATTCGTACGTTGTATAAAATCAAAAAAAAAAAAAAAAAGTGACGTAGGCACCCATTTCAATACAAAAGTGGCGAGAAATTCATTCGTTTTTGGGCCGTATTGAAAAACTGATCACTTGGATCTACGTCACAATGTCATATCACGGCAGTGCATGCGTCTTCAGCAGCAACCGAGATCTAGCAACCCTGTCGGTAATATTTTAACGAGTTGATTTTCTTTTCCGTTAGTTTTCTGCTTCTTAAAAGCTGAATATCTAAGGTCCTTTTTGATAACATTTTGCATGGAAGTGTGGCTCATGTTCATTTCACACGCCATTTTTCTTGCCTAACGGGCTGGATTTCACCGGTTTTTTACCAGGTTTTCTTAGAACAACCGTGCCTGTATTCTTGAAACGCTTGATGGTCCTGTAGACGAATACTCTGCTTGAATTCAGATGTGACAGCTTCCTCCTGATCTCGATAACTCAATTCTTGCAGGTGCAAGACCCTTTTTAGTTTTCTATTTGAATCCATTTCTTTAGCGCGGAACTGAAAACTGACTGTGGGTCTGACCAGACCAATATAGTATGAGATTGTAATATAAAAAATACACTGGTAAACTGGTAAGCGGTTTAGCATCTATAATAAGGATATAGTCAGGGGTGACTCTTAGTTGGTCTCGAGGTACGATGCTGGCCTAGCAAACTAATCGTCGTAGGTTCGAGTCCCGCGATTGTGTCATGTACACTAAGCAGTTGGCTGCGAAGTCTGTGTATAATGAACAGAAGGTCGAGTTCCGAATCGGAATGTAGCACCAAAGCTTTGCCTTTTCACTGATTTGATGGTGAGCTGCCACCTAAAGTCCCTGTAAAAGAATCCGATGATGAAGTTCCTCACGAAGAATCGAAGGAAGAAACAAACCTTGGAGAGACGACAAGGATTGTCCGTGACGAACTGCAATCTATGGAAAACAGCCAAGTGCGGCGGATGGTGAAGCATGTAGCGGAAGTAAAGTAAAGTACAGGTGCTTATTACGGGAGTCACTTCACGGTGAAATCAGAGTGAAGTGAACAAAATCCTATTACGGGACTCACGTAAGTGAGAAAAACGTCGCGAAGTGACATCTGCCGTGGAATCTGGGTTATTATGAGTGTCATATCAGTGAAGTGAGAACGGAAAAAGCGACGTTTCACGTGGAATTATTTCACGACCATTTTGAACGGTGAAATGATTCCACGAAGCTGCCATAAGTCTTAAAGTTGATTGATTTGTTATCTAATGGTAAATATTGGATTTATTCTTCAGTAACGAAGCGAATCAGAGTTTGATCCGTGCCTTAAAGCGGTCAATTTTTCATTTTTTGCCCGATGAAAAAAATGCAAACTAGTTCAGGAATTTTCCGATACCGAAAAAACATTTTTTTGATGCCGAATGTCTTAGAAATGCAGAGCACATCAAGATCTGGTGTTATCTAAAAAAACGGAAAAAACGACTCTCTGGGACTTAGACATTTTTGAGCTGGGAAACAATCTAATTTCACTTGTCCTATTCTCAATTTTACTTCACTGTCAATTCTCACTCCACGGAGGTGATTTTTGTCACCTCACTTGAGGTGGAATCGGGAATAGGTCTAAAAAAGTGAAGTGAGCGTTAGAGTGAAATATATTTCACCGTGAAGTGACTCCCGTAATAAGCACCACAGTAAAGCTTCAATCTGCGTGAAGGAATATACTGGTCTCGATTACCACAAAACATATACACCGCTCTAGAAGTCGTGATGCGAAGAGGACGAGTCATACATCAGATGGATGAGGAAACAACCTTTCTGAGACAATTTTCATGACTGTACCTGATGGCATCGAAGCGGATGCTGATACAGTTTGCCAGGTACAGAAGTTTTTGCATAGTCTCAAGTAGGCTCCCAAATGTTAGAATGAGAAGCTGAACCAAGTCCTTTTAAGCTTGTGTTCAAGACATCGTAACATGACTATTGCTTATGCACCCAGATCGACACGAGGGAGGGCGATAATGTCTACCTGTTATAGTGGAGAAACACTGTCTCAATTCTTCAAGATGGCGAATTGCGGCGAGCTGCGACACTTGCTTGGTATGAACTGAGCAAGACCAGAAATAAAGGCGGTACATAGTACATGGTGCGGATACGAAGGACATGGTGTTGGAGTTCGCTCGTAATAAAACATGAGACCTTAAGTTGGGCGGCGGACACAGTGGGTCGTGAGTAAGTGGTTCCTTGGTCAATATTTACGGCAACAGTCTAGTAGACAAGCAAAAAGCACATGACATGGAGCGTTCTTAGCTGAAACTATTTTAATAGCCGGTCTTCTATATGATTTTGTTGCATAGGGATGACCCAAAACTTGGAATGTAAACTAACAAAACATATTGACACCAAACATCGCGACCACCAGACCAACAAGCAGTTTTCGAACATCTTCAGGCGCTGGACGTTGGATGATTCGAAGATCTACGACGAACAGTTGGGCTCTACAATAAAAAAGGGGTGCCGAGGTACTGCTTAGAATGTAATGAGAAGTTGACAAGCGCTTGTGGAGAAGATTTCAACTCATTTCCAATCAAGACGTACAATTAGGGATGAGCAATCCCTGCAATAATGCACGATCAAGACGTGTAGTTAGGGATGAGCAATAGAATAAGTCGGCAGTGGAGTGTGATACGCATATAGATTGTGGAACAGTACCACCGTCCCCCGTAGTTTAATTGATCAAAACACCATGCCGGAGACAGGGAGATTGCGGGTTCAAGTCCCGTCAGGATGCGGTATATTTTTCCAAATCAGTATCATATTTCCAGTTCGCTTATTTTCCGCTTTCCCTGCTGCACATATTGGCTTAATGAACGTGCAATCATTAGGATCATTTTTTAAAAAACTGTTTCTTGTTCGTTAGTGTTTGTTTTTGTCCGTCCAAATCCAAGTCAGATTTTTATTGACACGTTATGTTTGTAAAGTAACAGTCTAACAAAATCGTATTAATCCACCCCTGGATACAGCAGGGCTGTTCCGGGGTTATTTTTTACCACTTTGAAAACGGTAAAAACTGTGCGGAGGGATAGTAACCAGAAGAGGTCAGAGATCAAGGTCAGATATATTTGTCAGCAAAATACAAACGAAGCCTTGCAGCAACTTCAAGAAAAAATTAAATAGTTAAACATTTTCTTTCTCAATCTGTAAAAATAGACTTTATAGTAATTACAAAAAAGTTTATTAAAACAACAATACAAACAAAAATAATTACCAATACCGTATTACACACCTGCTTTCTTGAAACTAAGAGAAAATGTCACTGGTGACGATCAACAGATCAACAATTTGTCATCTCATTTTTCAATCTTTGCAACTACGGTCGGTACAATATCAAAAGTATATTCCACTGTTCGCCATTCCATTATCTTCGTGATCCCGCCTTTTTACAACATTTCTGTCCTACTTTACCGTTATGTACTCGGCAGGGTACCCGGGTACCTTTTCAGACTTTACTGCTTCAAAAAACAAGGATAACGTCAACTTAGACAGCTGAAACTTATGGAATGCTCCTAACTAGTGAAAATAAACCATTTTCCATCATTAGTTTGTTTGTAGAAACAAGGGGGGTCGAAGGGGGAGGCTTCGAAATTTTTTACCACGTAAGTACTCGGCAGGGTACCCGGGTACCCACAAAATGGAATGCTTCTTGCTTTTTCATTTCTTGACCGATTTTCGATCTTGGCCTATCAAAAGATTGAAAAATCTGTCTACTTTCAGAATCTGGGATCGACATGAACCTGTACCACATCTGGTTCCTGTAAATCCGGATATACGGGAGCATGTTCCGGTGAGACAAATTAGTATAATTGACAATAAAACCGAACAACATTGGTATCAAAATTCTTGAAATCACTCCAGGAATCGATCTACATCCATTTCGAGTCCAACTGGTGAGTTGTCCTCGAAATGGTTGTACCGGAGCAGATTCCCGCGGGGCCCTATATGGCCACCAACATGAGTGGATAGAAACCCTAGCAATATGCATATCAAAATTCTTGAAATCACTCCAGGAATCGATTTACATTCTGAACTAAAAAAGCTCCGAATAAATTTTTGAAGTAGCCTTCTGAAGACAAATTGACAGATGAACTGGAAAAAGCTTCCTGGAGTGATTTCAGGAATTTTGATATACATATTGCTAGGGTTTCTATCTACTCATGTTGGTGGCAATATAGGGCCCCACGGGAATCTGCTCCAGAGTGGTCATTCCAAGAATAACTCGGCAAATGGACTCAGAATTTATAAAAGACAACTGCTGGAGTGAATTCATGGATTCCGATACCAATATTGTTTGGTTTTATTGCCGATTGCTAAAATTTGCCTCGGATCTTGAACCTGGCCCCGGAGATCCGGATTTGCAGGAACCATATGGGGACCAATGACTCTTTAGGTCCCGTATACTAAAAATAGACAAATTTTTCAATCTTTTGACGTGTCAAGATTGAAAATCGGTCAAGAATTAAAGAAGTACGAAGCATTTCATTTTGGTGGGTACCCGGGTACCCTACCGAGTACTTACGTGTGTTAAAATTGCCGAGTACATAACGGTTATGGGGTAAAATACCTTTCCACTCGAGAAAGATAAGTCGTACACAAATTACGTAACACTAAAATATTAGATTTCAGACCCTTCCACCCAATGTAGCAATGAGTTACGTTCGATATGACTCCCTCCTAAAATAACGTAACGCCGAACAATCTGATCCCCCCTCCAAATCTACAATTTATATCAAATATCAGAGTTACTTAACTGTCTCAACATCAATTATTAGTGGAGTTATGGCCGTTTTTCCGAAACGCCATTTTTTAGAGGTTTTCGGTGTTTACAATAGAGAAAGTAGGTTTTGAGCTGCATCGGGTATCTGAACGATCATTTTTATCAAGTATTTTATTTATATCACAAATGAGAAGGATATTCCCAAGAAATCCAGTTTTTAATGTTAAAAATTGTATTAATTTTTTCCGGCAAAGTGTAACTTTGTGTTCAACGACCAATGACGTTCGAACATTTGGAAATAAAGAAATATGAAGAAAATCGATTGGATAGTTTTTCGGAAATAGTGAACGCGGTAGTATTTTTTTTTTTTTTTGCAAAACATCATTCCGAGATAATGCGCCTTAAGTTTCAAGTTCAGTTTAAGCGGCCCTGACGAGGCGCTCTCGAAATCGGTTTAACTTTCTCTCAATTGCTCAAATCTCTATGAAAATTTGGAAAAATGTTTTGAAGATGTTAAGACAAAGTACAAACTATTTTCGATTTTTTGGAAACCAAAAAGGTATTTAACCCAACCCGTAATACCTATCATTCAAGGGACTAGCTCAAGTCATCAAAAACAGACATTTTTAGAGAGCATCAAATCGTGAAAAAGGGCTTATAATATTTTACTTCACACACTGTGCACTTAGTCACAAACCCTTCTATTTTGTTCTCAACAAATCGAAAGAAAATGAAATTTTAGGAAGCTACAGTTAGATTAGAGCTGCTTGATTAATAAAGAATATATTTAAATTGGATCTGAAATTGAAACGGGTCTATCCAGGCCTATGTACCTGACAGAGGGTTAAACTTGTTGGACAAAGTGAAACTCACACCTGTTCACTTCATTGGCCTGGAGGAAATATCAAACGTATTTCGTGAACGAAGTCAACAATCAACTAAACTGGAGACACAACAAGAATATCGATGACAATCAAAAGCTTAATCCGCACGTCGTTGGCTCGAGCAACGGGAATGCTCTCAAGTGCCAACGACGGCGGCGACAACGGTTGCGCATATCTCGGATAGCCCGCCTCAGCAAGTGTGCAGTGATTGCCGCGTAATACCATTCAAACGTTTTTTTTTATTTTCAAGTACGTGGCGGTGAAACATTGGTGAGGAATTCAACGAGCAAATATCACGATATTATGTTCTCTCTCGGGCGAACCGACATCGACAGTGCGCGACCGCTGTGTATCCACATCCATGTTTGGTGTTCGGCGCTTGAATTCCACATTAGGGTAATTTATGACCTCTCGACTGCTCGAGAGTTGCCTCTAGGGTGTTAGCATACGCATAATAGATAATATGGGGGCCTGCTGGTTACTAAGTAAATGCAGCCGATGTCATCAAATACAGCCATTTCGATAAGTAATTGGCGCGGGAAATGGAAACGCCTTTGCCACGTATCAAACACGCTTGAACGTGATTGAATTAATCTCAATAATCTTTCATTTCTTTTTTATGAACTTTGATTCGATTTTTATTCGTCTTGACAAATCGCTGCTAAACTATCATTCCCAAATGGGAATTTCATGTCGCGCTCCCACTGGGTAGGGGGAAGATGTTAACAGAAACAAAGGGCATGTAGGAACGACAAAATCAATAAGAATAAACATAATAATGTCATTTCGCTGTTTTAAACCTAAATTCATATGGGAGAATAATGTTAAGATTTAAAAAAATAGTAGCTCTGACATGTGTGAATATACTTTTTACACATTTTTGAAAATGAATCTTAACGTATAGTGCGGTTGATTTTATTTCGAATGTATTGATATTTCAAAGAAATAATTTCGATTGTATTTTAAAGAATTGATTCCTTTTGCGGTTTTAACTAAATAATTTCCGTTTAAGCTAGAACTTGGTATATTGCAACAACGTTTAACATACGGTGTTCTCAAATTTGATACAATCATTTTAACTGTTTTCAACTGTGTATCAATCATCCTATATTTCAGAGTATCTATACAGTCGCTCTACTGATAATGGCTGCATGTTTATAAAAAACTCCATTGAAACTGAGACAACTCTGTCTTGAACGACAGGTTAAGTTATTTCAAATTAATGATTTTTGGTAATGTTTGCCACTCTGTCTTCATCTTTTTATCTTTTTTCTTATTAAAAGCATCAGAGAGCTGAATAAAGATAAAACTAAACTCTTATGTACAAGATACACTGCTCATTTTTCTCATACGCCTAAAAAATTGTTTCATCTTATGATAACTCATCCTTTTTACAGGGTTCAGTGATTTCGTTCAAAATGGTATTGACTGAACTAAAAGTATAATTTTCAGATGTTTTTTTTTATTTTAAAAGGTTATCTTCTATAAACTATGTTACTATTTATAAAAAGAAAAATGTAAGTGCATCATCATGTCCTCTTGTCATGTACTTCGTCAACTACGCGAAGTAGTGATGACTACTCAAATTTTTAGATCCACTTAAGCCGAATTACTATTTCCTGGGTGAAGCCGCATTTCGGAAGACGTTTTTTTTTTGCGACTGACATACAATATCCATTAAAGTTGAAAGCATAAATTAATCTTGGAGACCGCTTGCATCGTTCGCAATAAATAGATATATTGAAATGAAAGGGAACCGGGAGTGAGAGCAACGCATATCAATACGACAAATCAAACTTTAAGAAATGGCTAGGAACACGTTAAGCTGAAAACACATTTCTGCTGAGTCATTCCTATCTAAAGAGAGCGAGCGATTCGCAAAAAGCGAATGCTCTAGCGAATCAGCTCAATGTTGGGAGAAAGAAAAACATTTGGCTGTGACCGCTGCTGGACTGAGTAGTTTTGATTGAAAATATGTCTATCATTCAACTAAACATACAAATTGATTTCAAAATCCAATAATTAAAAATAAAAACACGAAAACGGTATACCTAAATATGGCTGGAACCAGGTTCAAATTTGCGACAGATTTTGACCAGGCAGTGCGCAAGCAACAAGAAAAGGAGCGCGAAATTTCCTAATAAATCTTTCTCCAACTCCCGTGGGCAAGCACGTATGATGTCCGACACATTGAGCGAAGCGGTCAATCAAATGCGTTGAAAGGTTCAATTTTCGATGAAATGTTAAGTGCTTTACGGCTAGCTAACCATTCCCGATAGTACCGTGGCCGGTGGTAGAAGACTACGAATGCGGTCGTTCAGATAGGTTGATTACACATCCGATCCGCTCCAGAGCTGAGAAACGGAATTACGTTTGTGGAGAGAAGTAAAAGTGTTAGGTTAGGATGTACATTAGGAATAACATGGGAATCGACAGGGGATCGATTAAACACGCACAATTTTATTGATTGCTGAGAGAAAAAAAGGAAAATGTAATTATTTCTTTGTGTATAAAAGCAAAACTAATTACCAAACAATAGTAGTGCCTTCTCAATCTTTTGTAATGAATCATGAACAATCATAAATAATTGATGTAACAGTTTAGAGTTACAACATTTACCCTAACTGTTAGCTTGCTTTTTCGATAGTATTCCAAGTGACATTCTTGAGTGGATCAGAAACAGTGTTATCGTCACAGTGACAGGTCGATATGGTTACAGGTCGACAAAAAATGAAATTTTATGTCAATTAGGCATTCAAACATTCTCACTATTCAACTTTCACTTCTTCTCTCATCTTTGATTTCATAACGGCATTCTTCGAATGGCGTTAACGTTAACTTCTATCGAACTTGACTGCCCTGTTATATCCATCATATTAATCGTCACACTTATCGGTTTCATCAATTATTGTTATTGAACTCATTGTGGGCCGTTCTTGATAAAAAGAAAATGTTGACAATTTCAGGCTAGGTATAGCTGAGTCTGACTTTCTGCGGGTTTGTCAGCCCTCGATGTTATGGGAACTTTTTCGTAACCACTGCTACTCCTCGGCGATGATGTGCGACTATTATCATTCCAGCAGAGTTAACAATAATAAAACAATTACAGGCCATGGAAGAATGTTCATCGTTCAGCTTAGTGGTAACCATCCGGCTGAGGTTATCGAAGTTTCACTTCATACCATAGTGGCGACATGGCTATTCGTCGCTGAGCAAGTCAGCGACCATAATCTTAATTCTATTATCAATTGTTCATTAATTTGTCTCAATTGTGTGCTGGCTCAGATCGTATGCAGATAGAGAAATATGTGTTGAGTGCAAACTAACAAAAAATAACAACCTTATCTCACAGTTATTTGTGTGTTTTGCAATCTGCAAAATAGCAAGGAATAATTTGCTTTATTTCTAATTCTTATGTTCACACACACTTATGTAAAAATAAAATCCTCTCTTCGGAATGCGCTTTCGCCCGCTTCTAGACGGTCAATCAGGCAATAATGTCAAGCTGGTGATAAAAAACTAGACGTCAAATGCACAAAATAGTAGTACAACAACCACGCGACCAAGAAGAATCCATTGGACCAATGAAGCCAATAAAAGTAACATTTTTCTGCCCATGGATTCCACATGCGGTTAGCCGGTCGCCTCATAGAGGGCCACTTGCGCATTGTGACTTGACAAAAGCCCTACTTCTTGACACAATGTACAGCTATGCCTCGGATGTTGCCCATTTTATTACGTTATTATCATCGTCATATGGCTCGCCAAATTGACCCGCCGGCAACAACTCATCGTCATGGTGTAATGCACGCTGAACTACCCCTAATATTCCCGGCATCACCAATTCGACCAGAGCGAAAGCAGGAAGAAATCTAGAGGACGATACACTGCTAGTGCCTCAAGGCAGGCTCTTGTCAACAGCGTTACCTTGCAAGCTCATTGCATTGTCGTTATGTGCTCTATATACTTTTTCACAGTAATATTTCCAGTTTTCAAAACAGGGTTGAGTTTCATGTTCGCTACCCCAAACTACAAACATTTTTTCATCACTAAGAATATTCAAATTCAAAGTAGCTGTGAATTTTTTTTAAAGGCAATAAAAAAATGGTATAATGAATAGGGACCGCATAAAAAATCATATATAATAAATAACTCGAAACTTGACGATTCTAATAATATGAAATGTGTGTGTGAACATTTTCAAATATTTATTGTCATCTATTATCCATACGAAGTGTACATGCCACTTGGACACGACCATCACAGATTTTGCTCAAAATTGGGAGAATCATCTAGTGTCACTTCGGAAAAATCCCGATTTTGGTGTCGATTGGAATACCCCCCGCTCTGTGAGACCCCCATCTTTGTTGCAAGATAACGCATTTTTTTGTCAAAACAACCTTTTTTCTATTTCCTACAATTTATAGACGTAAGACGCTCGGAAAACACCGATAGGTGATACTTGAAGAAAATAAAGCAAGGAATCCAAAAAACTTATTTTTGACCGAAAGTGTTGCCAGATAGATTACTTTTGAACATCTTTTATACCACCCAATATCAGTGAACTCCGCTCCGCAGTGTAGTGATTTTAGTCATTTAACTTGCAAGGTTTTCCCGCTCAGATAGTTTGTTTACCTATTCGGCTCTATTCTTAAGCCACTCGCCTTTGTATTTGTTTATCCGGATTAAGAGCATCATCACACGAGTTCCAGTTTGTTTCATCATTTACACGCCAATCTATCTTTACTCATTTATCGGGTCATTATGACTGATTTGGCTGCCTGTGACCGTTGTGCCAAATCTGTTAAGAAGGAAGATGAACTGTTGAAATGCATGGGTTTTTGCGATCAAATCTGCCACATCCGCTGTGCTGGTCTTAACGTGCCGTTCATTAAGGTCGTCCGTGAAAAACACAACCTGTTTTGGATGTGCGATGAGTGTGTAAAATTGATGAAATACACCCGATTTAAAAATGTTGTTTCTTCCTTCGGGAGTGTGGTTGCCTCAGTCCTCGGCGATCAATTGCACAGTTTCCCGGAGCTTAAAGATGAAATCGCTAAGAACAACCAACATGTAGCTAAACTTGCCGATAAGGTAAACTCAGCTACCCCGGTGCGAATACCAAATCGAGACCGTCCTGCTAAGCGTCGTCGTGGCGAGCCAGAGTCTCCAAACGAACCTGCGGTTGGTACCAGACACGTCGAAAATCAAGAGAGGCTTGTGGCTAAATCTCCACCTAATTTGTTTTGGGTGTACCTTTCACGTTTTCATCCCACCGTGACAATTGATGTCGTTGAAAAACTGGTCAGAGATGGTTTAGAGACACAAGACGCAATTAAAGTCGTCCCTCTGGTGAAAAAAGGTACCGACCTTCAGTCTCTTAACTTTGTCTCGTTCAAGGTCGGCGTCCCTCCGGAACATAAAGCCACTGCTTTGAGACCCGGTACTTGGCCACTGGGGATTGTTTTTAGAGAATTTTCCGACACCCGAGCCAATTCTACTGTTTGGTTACCTCCCACCGCTTCCGTTTTTCCAGCCACTCCGGTCCTAACAGTCCTAACGACAACATTGCTACTGTTACCGCATCTGCTACCTCAGCAGCACAAGCTGCACCCGCCCCTTTTGGTGCAACTGCGTCAGATGCTGGTTTATCGGAAACTCCCGCAACAGTGGATCTTTGATCAATCACGCTCCATCATCACCGGGACGCAACGTTAACAGCATCATGGAAGTTCCTGACCCCACCGCCGCAGTCGAGCATTTCCCGCCAGCGTTCATCAGTCGTCCTGGTCCTGCGTGCGGGCTAGGGGAACGGAACTTCCAGACTGCTTTCTGCGGCAAGTATAAATCTGTCCACAATCATTCAAATGCTGATGCGCTCCGTGCTTCTAGCCGACCGACTGCCGACCCACCGCTTCGAGACGACCAATTTTCCGGCTCCCACCAGCATGACAGTACTATTAGGACAAGACCAAGACCTTCTCCAACTGACATATCACGCAACATTACACCGGGACGCATCGGTGTTGGCATTATGGATGCCTCTAATCTCCCCGCCGCAGTCGAGCCAATCCAGCCAGCGATCACCAGCCGTCCCGGTCCTGCGTGTGGATGCGAGGGACGAGGCATCCAAAACCCCAGAACAGGCAAGTGCGAAAACGCTAATTCCAGACCTCCCATTGATCCGCTACACGCTTTCAGTCCGTCGACCAGCGCCAGCGTCTCCGACTACCTACTGGCTTGTGCTGACAGTCCATACGATATCATTGTACTGACCGAATCCTGGCTCGACAATCGTTCACTTTCGCGGCAAATCTTCGGGCCCAACTATGAAGTCTTCCGTTGTGACCGGAGCTCAAAAAATTGCCGTAAAACTTCAGGTGGTGGAGTTTTGATCGCAGTTCACCGCCAACTTAGTGCCTCTATCCTCGAGCGCGACGAGTGGTCGACTGCTGAGCAGGTTGTCACCCACCCACATCAAACTCTCGGATCGCACACTATACTTGTGTGCCATCTACATCCCTCCCGATCGGACTCGTGATTTAGATCTGATTCGCGTACATATGTCTTCGATTAATACCATCATTTCGATGACGTCCGCTGTCGATGATGTGGTTGTTTTGGGTGATTTCAATTTGCCCGGCATTATTTGGCGAGAAAGAGGTAATGGCTTCATGTACGTCGATCCCGGCTCGTCTACGTTGTCACCAACCTCCAGCGAACTGCTAGATTGCTACAGCACTGCCACTCTCCAACAGTGCAATAAAATAACCAATGAAAACGGACGTTTTTTGGATCTCTGTTTCGCTACTGTACGCTGCCAAGCCCCAGAAGTGACGCTGGCTCCTTGTTCACTCGTTAAACACGTTCCTCATCACCCGGCCCTGCTTATGGCAGTCCATCAGAGAGTCTCTCACAACACGATTTCGGCACCGACAACCGTTTATTACGATTTTGTCCGCGCCGATTTTGATAGTATTAACGCATTACTAGCTGAAATCGATTGGGATGCTGTCTTGGACACGAACGACGTAGATACTGCCGCCTCAACTCTCTCCCACATTTTAAATTACGCCATAGATCGACACGTCCCAAAAAGGACCATCTCCGTCCAACAGAAATTGCCCTGGTTGAACCCCACATTACGACGTCTTAAATCGGAGAGAAAAGCAGCCCTGAGAAGGTTCTCTAGATACAGAACACTACCTCTACGGAACCACTACTTATCGATTAATACCCGCTACAAACAATTAAGTCGCTACTGTTTTCGAAGCTTCCTTCGTAATGTCGAGCGTAGGCTCAAACGCAACCCCAAATCGTTTTGGAAATATGTTAGCGAACAGCGTAAAGATGATGGCCTTCCTTCGAGTATGCACTTAGACGGTGTCACTGCGAACTCTGTCGAGCAAATCTGCCATTTGTTCTCGCGAAAATTTTCTAGAGTATTTGTGAACGAACGGTTAACGACGGATGAAATTAGGACCTGTACAGAACGTGTCCCCTTTCTTGGCCGTGCACTGACTAACCTCTCCATTGACGATAGCGCGGTAACATTGGCCGCCTCGAAACTCAAGTCTTCCATGTCCGCTGGACCAGACGGCATTCCATCCGTTTTCCTTAAAAAATGCATTGGTAGTCTGGCTTCCCCGATGAGTCGTCTATTCGCTCAATCAATTCGCACTGGCGTCTTTCCCTCGGTCTGGAAATCGGCGTACATGTTTCCAGTGCACAAGAAAGGCCATAAAAGTAACATCGACAACTACCGTGGAATCTCCGCACTTTGCTCCATATCGAAACTCTTCGAGCTCGTTGTGTTTGAACCTACTTTCTCGTTCTTCAAGCAGTACATCGTCGACGAACAACACGGGTTCATGCCTAAGCGATCAACGGCCACAAATCTCCTGACGCTCACATCCTACGTAATGGACAGCTTTGACGACCAGTCTCAGACGGACGTCATCTACACGGACCTATCCGCCGCTTTCGATAAACTGAACCACCGAATCGCCGTGGCTAAACTGGCAAAGCTTGGCATCGGAGGCCCACTGCTTCACCGGCGTTTAGTTGTGAACATTAATGGAGTTTTTTCGACATCTTTTTCCGCTCACTCAGGCATTCCGCAAGGCAGTCATCTCGGGCCTTTGATATTCCTGATTTACTTAAACGACGTCAATTTTCGACTTCAAGGCCCTCGGCTGTCATTCGCTGACGACCTTAAACTGTTTGCCAAGGTAAAAACTCCGTCAGATGCCGCAGCGCTCCAGAACCAGTTAAGGGTTTTTTGCAGAATGGTGCGCGGACAACCGCATGCAATTGAACGCTGACAAATGCGAGATAATAACATTCTCCAGAAAGCGTAGTCCACTGAATTTCAACTACAATTTGTCAAATACACCTCTGCGACGCACAAACTGTGTGAAAGATTTGGGAGTATTGCTTGACTCAAAGCTAAGCTTCAAACAACATATGACATTCATCATTGACAAGGCTAGCAGAAACTTGGGATTTATTATGCGTATCGCCAAAAGCTTCAACGACATCTATTGCCTGAAGGCACTGTATTGCGCTTTGGTGCGCTCCAACTTGGAATACTGCGCTTCAGTGTGGAATCCCTACTACCTGAATGGAGAAAACAGAATCGAGTCAGTGCAACGAAGATTTGTTCGCTTTGCGCTCAGAAGACATCCGTGGAACGACCATTTTCGACTAGCTAGCTACGAACAGCGATGCAGACTCATCGACTTGGATACACTGCAAATCCGTCGGGACATATCCAGGGCAATATTCGTCGCGGACGTGCTTACCTCACGAATAGACTGTCCGGCAATTCTCGAGCAACTAAATATTTACGTTAGACCACGCATGTTGCGAAATAGCCTCTTCCTTCACGTTCAGAATAGGCGAACGAACTACAGTAGCTTCAGCACGATAACCGGTCTTCAGCGCCATTTTAATCGTTTCTCTACAAGCTTCGATTTCGACACCAGCCGCGAGATGCTGAAGACCCGCTTTCTGACTTTAGCACGTAATTTTTAGCATAGTACAATCATTTGGGCCACAAGGCCTGTTGATGTAATTTTTACAAATAAACAAATAAACGCCAGATAGATTCGAAAACTGTACAGAATGTTGTGATCCGATTTTAACGTAGGGGTAAGCGGGGTAAGACCGCCCGTTTAAGCAATTTTGTTTATAGAAAAAAAAGTTGCGGCTGCAATTTCATTATTGAAGCCCTATAGTTAAAGTTTGGACGACTGTCACTGAAAAGTTCCAATCGAACTGTCAAAACTTGTTCCAATCGAATATAAGAATGTTTGACATGTCAAGTTTGTCTTAGTAGATGGGAAGTATTGTGATTTAGCAATAATAAAATGCGAAAACTCTAGAGATGAAACACGATTATAAAAAAAAGCAATAAATTCCAAAAATCTTCACGATATTTTATTTTTTAAATGGGTACAAATTCATAACGCCATAGATCTCCTTTCTATTGTCCCTGGTCTTCTGCTTCTGATGAATTTTAAATTTTGTTTTTCTTTACTGTTGACAACTAGTTGAGATTCTGAGTTACTACGGCTGTTGGTGATACATGGAATTTCGCACGGACATTGGGTAGCTTGTTCGGAGTGACCGTAATCAATCGACATATTATACGATGTCTCACTTGCCACTTGAGCCACAAACTTATACACAGGTCCCGGTAACTTTTAGTGCTTTTCAATTCTCCGACATGGAGTATAAATCATCGTGATCAAAGTGGAACTGCAAAACTTTGTTTTTTATTCGGATTGATATTTTCAAAACGCCAAACTTAGGCCACAAATATGTGTCGTTTCTATTATTAAAAAACCCTCCTGTAATTCACAAAATTCAAGCCATTTGCGGCGATGATTTTTATCGGTGGGGAACTGAAAAAAGCTTATGTTTTTAAAATTTCCTGATGTTCGATTTGATCAAAATAGAAAACAGTACTTCATTTTTTCATTACTATATATAGCAAAACAAATTGAAACAAAAAACTTTGAAACTGAAATGACTTTTACTTTTTGCAATGTTGCTAGTTCTTTAAAATTCTAGAATGGCTCCCAGATCGACGGAAATTCAGTCGGCCAAACTTTAGCTCTAGGCCTTTAGATTTTATCGGTATAGTGTCTTTGACAAAGCTGTAGATGGTATTTTTTTTCTTTTTGAATAAAATATACACTGTGAAACATCTGAAAAATATTTTTTTTTTTAACTTTTAACTTATTTTGTTTCTTGATTATCCAAGTTCAAATCAATGTTTAGGTAACTTTTTATGATTTTCAAAATAAATAGATTTTTCAGAATTGGGGTTTTTCGAGATATTCAATTTATAATATACCTGTCTTTAAGCTAAAAATAAAAACTCATTAAACCTGTCTGTATGATTTTTTTGAAGACTTATTATGTTTAGAGTAATAATAATAATAATTAATTTTTTTATTCATATTTTAATTTTTTTTTTTTTTTTTTTGAAGAACAAAATTACCAACGACTCGGCGTGGCGGTTTTACCCCATGTATAGTGGGCGGCTTTACCCCCAGTGGAACATTTTCATATTTCACCGAAAAAGTAGTCAAAATTACAAGATTACGCACGGTCTTCGATATTTCCGAAAAAAGACAGATTCAGGCAAGCGATTGAACGTATATTCATGAACAAAACAATAGATTTTTAGACAGAATAACCTTAAGTCCCGTTGCCGCAAAACAATAGCGCATTGACTGGTTGCAAGCTGAAAGGTTGTTTTTAATTATTTCTGTGACCGTTCGCGCACTATCAAAACAGAAAGGAGTGCAAAATGTTATGTAATTATACTGTAATAGACACGTTCAATTTTTATTTTTCAATTATATAACTTGATAGTAAAACTACGGTGGGCGGTCTTACCCTGTTTACCCCTACAGCGTTCGATTTTCCAAATAAGACTGTAGTCATTGTACGAGAGCAGAAGCAACTCCTAATTTACCATGGTCGACGCGATCGAACGCAGCTTTTAAATCAACATAAACTGCGTCGATTTGGGCACCTTCAGTCATGTTCTGTATGCATGTAGTAGTAAATTGTATTTGTATTTGTGCGTTATTTATTTGTATTTATTTATCTAATCATTTGCTACACAAATAACCTAATAATGGTTTTCAAAGCTTGTGCGCACAACATTGTGAGTAACCTCTGCAGATCAGTTTAATTTTTTCATTTAATTTAATTCAATTGAGCAAAATACAATTTGCACGATCTTTTAAATGTTGAGTAACTTATAGCTCGTTTGCACACGTCTGGCAGGCGGTTCTAAAAACAGACACTACGATGGCGGAAAGCTTTTTTACCAATATCGGTAGCACATCTGATTAGGAGAAGATTTCTTGATTGGGGCAATTGAGAAAACGTGTAAAATCTCGAGAAATACGGAGGTCCGTCGAATAATATTTTGTGGGTCTGAGTACATAGTCTAAAATCTAAGTAGATTTTGAAAGTACACCCAACTAATGATTTCTGGTAACTAGAAATATGATCAAACCGGCGAATGTTATGTACATAGCGGGTGACAGCATTGTATGAGATTGGTAGTAGTAGAACGATTTGGATAAAACCCGTGTTGGTCTATCGAGATGCTTTTGAACAAGCACAAAGAGGAGTAACGCCTCTGTAATTCTGTATATCGCGTTTGTCACCTTTTTTGTTAACAGGGAACATGATCGAGAATTTCCAACTGGTAGGAAAAGCACATCGCCGAAGCGACAAGTTGAATAGTAAATTAAGCGGGCGTTGAAAAACAGCTGCACATTTTTTTCAAAACGCAGGAAGGAATGCCATCAGCCCCAGCAGCGAACGAGGAAATATTCAATAAATTATGATAACATATTATAAAATAGTTGAGTTACAAAATTAAGTTATAAATTTAGAAAAATGAACTAACGCAATGCTTGTGTTGCGATGAAATACATAGGATAGAAAGTAGCTTAAAGGTCGTCATATGTTTTCTTTTTTATGTACCGCACAAAAATAACCGTAACGATGGCTGCCACATTTGATTTTTGGAATATCGAGAACGAAACCGACGCAGATTCATCAGTAACCTTTAGACGGGAAATCTACCGCCTGCAGGAGCAATTGTGCATTCTTTTCAAAATAAGCATTAAAAATATTCAAGTATTTTTATGTGATTAAAATCATTGCGAAAAATACAATAGGGATCATGGAGGTGGGAGATGAAGGAGATCAGAAAACCAGTTGTTCTGCCTCATGTGTGAGGAACCAACATTCAATTTCATAATGATTCGATGTGTCATTAGGAAAAAAGAAAAATTGCTGAAATGTTGAAACAATGTTACCAAGGAAACGACCGTGAAAGTGCGTTGAGAAACTTGAAAGAAGACGATCAACCAACGTGAACAGATTAAAGTTTTAAATGTTGAAAACATTCAGCTGTTAGGAAGGCCGAGGTAATCTGGACTCATGAAGACTTCGATACAGACTATCTAGGAAACAAGGGGCGAAAAATTCTATCTACTACGTTAAGTAACTTTTATGCGGATTAGGCGGTGGTGTTACGTTTTGTTACATTTGTTCTTTTGCGGTACGTAATTTATGCATGTCACCTTAGCTGAATACCAGTTAGTGACGCTGATAACTTTTTGATTAGCCGTGCTAAACCCTGCGGTAACCCAACAGGTCAGATATCAACAACGGAATACAATACCTTTTTGAAGTAGAATTACGTTTTGCTATAACATTATAGGGGTGCAATTTAAAAAACCGAAACATCGAGAGCATCAAGCAAACTGTCCAGTTTCAAACGCTCAAAACTCAGTTCATCAGTTTTCATCGAATTTCTTTTATTTTTAAAGCAATCGATTGGAAAATTAGCTATGCATCCATCGAAATGCGGAAAATTGTGATCTGTGATGAAAAATGCAGAACCTGGTTTTTAATAGAAAACTAAAATCGACAAATCAAGCTTAAAACAAGGTCAAATATTATTCAATATGGGTATTTTGAGAACCGGGTTGATATCAAAGATTCGGAAATCAACCCTGAACGCCATTTAAAATTTCAAGATAGTGATTTCCGGTTTCGGGAAAACTGACTGAAATAGAATTGAGATGATATTCAGGGACCGACAATCAACTTAAGAAGCCATTGACTTCCGTGACTTCGGGTGCCTTGGAAAGAGCATAATGCTTAATTACCACCCAAAACGGGTATTTACGCAATCAAAATAATGTCCAGATGCCGTAAATCTACTTAAAATAACCAAACATTACCCATTGTGGACCTTCTCGGAATCAGAGTGATGTCCAGAATCCACAAATCGACTCCATACGAATTTTGGAATCCAAGATTGTTTTCTAGTTTACGTAAAACAGCCTGAAGTAGCCAAATATCACCTAACACCAATATTTTCGAAATTCATTTAGGCGTCGTACACAAATTAGGGGGATTGAGTCTGCGTTACTTATTGTTACGTAAGGGGAAAGGGGGGATAGAAGAGACAGTTACGTAACTATTTTTTTTTTTTTTTTTATTCTCGTTTATTTTCCGTCGGTCTAGTTCCGCCACTGTTGTGGCCAATCACCGACGCCCAGGGAGGCGACTCCACACCCAGGATCCTAACTCACGACCCGTTTATTAACGGACCGGCGCCAACGGCTTTACTTCCTCATGCGATGGAAGGCGTGATCCCAGAGATTTTTCGCCTCAGAAAATCTCCCGGTGTCGGCTAGGATTGAATCTAGACCAGTTGGGTTGGTTGTGAGTGGATCACGCCACCTCACAACCATCGACACCTATGTCGGCGGTGGGATTCGAACCCAGGCGTCGAGCGTGGTTGACGGAGACGTTACCAACCACACTAGGCCCCCGCTCTGTTACGTAACTATGTTCGCTCGAAATTGAAAATTTCGGAGGGGAGTCAGGCTGATCAGCGTTACGTAATATAAGGGGGGGGGGGGAGTCATGTCGAACGTTACCTATCGTTACATAGGAGAGGAGGGGGTCTGAAATGTAGATTTCTAGCGTTACGTAATTTGTGTACGACGCCTTATGAGTCACATAAAAAAGTTGAGGGAAAGAATACTAAAATTTCCCGATTTGTATTGTTAAGTTTAATAATCACAATCGAGCCAATCGCCTGAAACACATTAACATAAGCCAGGCTGTCGTAGTTCTAAGTTAATCTTACGGTCGTGTCTTATACACAACCCCTTCAACTCGTCAACATTACTCTACAATTTCGTCAGGAATATAGTTAAAAAAAATCATCCAACGCGGTTCAACGCAATTTTGAATAAAAAAAAAAATGCATAAAACGGAACCCCTCCCTTGTGCAATTATATTTAGCTTAATTTTTCATTAACCTATTTTTTGTGGTTTAATAAATAAGAAAAACGCAACATTACATACAGGCAATAGTTTCCGTACTAACTCGTTCATATTTACACCATGCGCTTCACTATGTAAATAGGACTTTTGTAGAATATCTTATTACCAATTCTGTTTCATGTACGATACCCATACTGAATGAAATTTTACAAATAATGATCGTAAGTCTCCATTGCGACCTGACCAGTTTAACACTTTAACTCCGACACTTTTTTAATTTCTCATTCATGTCTTTCACGCTCTCGTTCCCATCTCTCTCAGGCACTTTGCGGTGGTTGCCAACGAAACGCAGCTCACGCACACTTCAACGATTTCAATTTTCCGAAAAAAAACATTAGTGGCCAAGCTAAATCGTTCACTGTGGTATTACAGGTTCGGTAGACGGAGAATCATTATTACTAATGTTTTTTTCTAATAAAACAACTCATGTATTTCATATATCAGCAATCTTAATTTGCCGTTTTGGCTTGAATATGACAGCAACGGACCTTAGCGGCTCTGGAGCCACAGTATAATTGGCCTACCACAAGAATGGCGTAAACTGCTTCTTCTTCTTCCCACAATCTCAACATCTAGTTTTGTCTCTTTCATGCCTTCTACCAGACGCGAACCGTTTTTTTTTTTCAAAAATTTCAAAACGATAGCCTTAAATTAAAATCCAGGTAAAACATTCAACCCGTTCACAATATAAAACGGTTACAATTGTACAAAAGCAGCGTTCAATTGCATATGATTCCGCACGACGAAAAAAAAGCCGGCTCACATTCTGTCTAGCGGCTGAACGAGATAGACAGCAACCGGCACTACCTTAGCAGGTTTCCATTTTCCGCGATTGCACATTCGCTGTCGTCAGAGTAAAAAGGTTTACTCACCTTTGTTATCACCAGTACTTCACTCGGCTGTCTGTAATTATGTAGTCACAAAAAAATCCAAATTTCACACTGATTCCACTTGATTTTTACTCACAAATAGATATTTTCCTTTTAAACGGGGAATAACTATACACTAAAAACGGACCTAAATTCGAACAGCGCGGTGGGAAACTGAAATTCTGCCGCAACGTGAACGAGCGAGATGCAAGGAAGGAAAGAGAGCGGGTACACTGATCGTTTGCTATACCGTTGTATCAAAATTGACAGAACGTGAAGGGGTTATTCGGGTTATTCGCGTTGAAAGAGATTTTTAAGGCTGTTCGCACCTACGTGAACACTCATATGTAATTGTCAAAATGTGCGTGATGACAAAAGCGAAAATATTTCCTTCCTTCTTTTTCGCATGTAAAAACCAAACAAGTATCAGCAACACCGTCAACGCGAATTCGATAATTTTCTACACAGCAAAAAATCTGCACGGTGATATTATATTATAGAATGCTATTTACTGTTCAATTTCATTTTGATGTGAAATGCAAATCTCTTTGAATAAATTGGTCGAACTCAGTCATGCACACGAACTGCAGGTTTGTTTCCTTCATAATTGATTGTCACTCTTATTCGATCGGGTGGATTAAGTTGCTATTCAAAACATTCAAGCCTCTATGCTGCAATAGGCTTACATTCAGTTTCTACTGTTGAACAAACAGTTTTAGCACTTATTTAAGTTATACGTAACACAGGCGTAGTAATCTTCAAGGAATTATGGTTCAGAAAGTACTATGGGGCCATCCACATATCACGTGGACAGATTTTTAACATTTTTGAACCCCACCTGGACAACTGCCCATTAGGGTGGGACAAATATAAATGTTAGCTCCCATGCACTTTTCGTGTTCTTTATAGGTCCCATAACAACTGTGGAACTTTTCAGATCGATCGGTGAAACGCCCGATTTTTAAAGTTTCCATACGATACTACGTTCCATTTATATATTATTTATAATACACTTTTTCAAAACTTATCCTTTAGAGATGTCCAGTTGGCTGTTAAAAATATATCAATACATGATATTTGTAGGAAATTTTCCTGGGAAAAACTTTTCTGAAGACCGTAAGGCGCTACGATGCTTGTAGAAACAGCTATTCACCCCAAACTAAATGACTGTCTGACGGACGGCTCACCATTGATATTTTCCAGCAACACTGCTACAGCATGCTGCTAAATTCTCGCCAAACATGTGAAAAGGGCCCATGTGCCATATGTAAACAAGCCACAATTTCACGTTTTTTCAATAAATACAAGCTTAATCTACCCGTACAAATAAGATTGTTTGATTAAGAGTAAATTCTTTTATCAATGAAGCTTATTGGTAAGGGCAGATTTCGCTTGTATTAATCAAAAAACGAGAAAATTTGGCTTGTTTACATATGGCACATGGGCCCTTTTCACATGTTTGGCGAGAATTGCAAACTTGCTTAAGTACGAGGGGCGAGACAGCTTTTATCTGAGTTACTCTTATGCTTGGGAGTAACTCTAATTTACTCATATTACTCCGAAATTTCCAGATGATTCACATCTTCGATTACCTTGAGAACAACAAAAATATATGAGCGGTGAGACCGAGTAACATTCATATTTATATTCGCGGTAGGGGAAAGGTTTAAGGATGGGTATTTCAGAGACACGACAGTTACTCAGATTTGCTCTTTATTTTTCACGTTTTCTCAGAAAAACTCAAATTTTCTCACTTTTATCTGAGTTGCTCTTTTTCTTGGGAGTTACTCTAATTTACTCAATATTACTCCGAAAATCTCAGATGATTCACATCTTTGGTTACCTTGAGAGCAAAAAATATATATGAACGGTGGGACCGAGCAACACTCATGTGTGTATTTGCGGTGGGAAAGAAGTTTAAGGATGGATATTCAGAGACACGAGAGTTACTCAGATTTGCTCTTTATTTTTCAGGTTTCCTCAGAAAAACTCGGAAAACCTCAAACTTACTTACTTACAAACTCGGAAAACCTCAAACTTACTTACTTACAAACCTACTTACTGTCTTACCCCTCGCTTGAGTATGAGAAATAATTTCGCGTGGAATTAATTTTCAAAGTGTGATTTTTGCTCATAGTATCTTTGGGGAAGCCACCAAGATAAATTTAAGCGATATCATTTCTTATCACATGGTTGAATTTGCAACAGCAAAAGGTATGCAGCAGCAGTATTGCCAGTAAAATTCAATGGTGAGCCGTTCGTCAGATATTCATTCAGTCTGAGGTGAACATCTTTTTTCACGAGCAAAGTAGCGCCTTGCGGTCTTCAGAAGAGTTTTTCCAAGAAAAATTTCCTATAAATATCATATATTGATATATTTTTAGGAGCCAACTGGACATCTCCATAGAAAAAGTTTTGAAAAAGTGGTTTTTCCCATATAAAATCGTATGGAAGTTTAAAAATCGGGCGCAAATCGGGCGTTTCACCGATCGATCTGAAAAGTTACACAGTTGTTATAGGACCCATAAGGAACATGAAAAGTGCATGGAAGCGAAAAAATAACACCATCACTTTTTTCCCATATAACCGTGTCCCAGTCTACTGCCCATATAAATTTTAAAAAAATTGTGTGTACCGTGGACATTGCACAGACTACCTCCCCCCCCACCCTCACCTCTCCCAAGCTGTCCACGTGGATTGTGGATGGCCCCGCCCTTATTCCAATGGTCCTTAAAAGAGGAAAACTTCTGTTTGAATAGTTTATTAAGACGGTGTACCTGCCCAATTGAATGAAAACAATGAATTCCGTTATTCATCGAGTATTTTAAAGGGTGCAGGGACCAACATTACCCATGTGTATGAAAAAACAAAAATACGCGGTAATGAGTGGTTCAACTGTTAGAATCTAAGAAGCGACTAAGCGAGATGTATTTTTCAACTAATTTTAAAAAAGTTTAGAATCCTTCTTCGTGAGCATTCGCAAGAAAAATTCAAAATAAGTACATAAGTGGGACTTGAATGCGTTTTTTTTTTTTTCAAGTGCACTATTAGCTCCTGTAACAAAGTCACTTAGACGGTCTAAAATTACACATATGACCTAGCACTGAACGCATGTTATATTGCGAGGCGTATTTAAAAGAAAACATTTTGCCAAAGTAACAGACGTCTGGTCACTTAAATGATTTAGTAGCCCCACATGAACCCTAGAACACGAGAACCAGGATTTTTTAAATATTTGATTTAAATAAGTAAATAAGAAAATATGTATTATAGATAATAAAATTCTCAAAGTTTCCGCTGTAACGCTATTATTTATTGTACAATTTAAACACTTTCTATATAACTAATCGTTACACCAAGTTGGGCGTATCGTAACGTGCCATCAATTTAGCTTTTTCGACATTACCACCGACCAACTCAACGTACATTTTGAGCATCTTCAAATGTGGCAGAACTATTGCATGCCCGGTACTGCAGGCATTCATGTACACCTTGGCCTTCTCGTGATCACCTGCGGCGAAGAGTGTTACAGCTGAATTGTAGTGCATTACGGTTTGCGCTGCTTCAATCGAATTCATTGTCCAGTTAGGTGATCCACGTGTTGTAAAATCATCTCCAGTAAAATCTTTGATTCGCTTTGGATCAAGATGAGCAAGTGCTTCAGGAATACGGTCCAACAGTAGCAAAGCCTCTGCACTGTAAAGCGTTCCTAGTGTTTGATAAGTTTCCGGTAAATTGGGTATGCTTAATAGCTGCTGGGCGTATTTTAAAGCTAACGTATTTTCACCCAAAGCAAGCAGTAAATAGCTGTAGGCACTTAACGTTGCGATGCGCAGTTTTTCCAGGTTAGCAGGTTTCAAGGGCTTACACGGATTACAGGGAACTCCTTCGTACAGTTTATCCCAGGGCACCGGTTTATCAGCCATTTCCGTCTGCTTCGCCAGTTCTTTAGTGTGATAGTCAATCAGTGTGACGGCGTTTCTTAAGCAGAGCGATCCAAACTCCAAATTTGTGCTGGGAATGGCTGCTGATTCTGTCTCACTACCGAACGGTCGTTCCTGCAAATATTTACGATGCACGAAAACAGCAGATGGATTTTTCTGTTGTTCTCTCTGTTCTTGCTGATGCACCATAATGCAACATTCGGCAAGTCGAAGCCA
Organism: Wyeomyia smithii; assembly: GCF_029784165.1. Taxonomy (NCBI): domain Eukaryota; kingdom Metazoa; phylum Arthropoda; class Insecta; order Diptera; family Culicidae; genus Wyeomyia; species Wyeomyia smithii. The sequence goes on from NC_073696.1 coordinate 91,219,774, forward strand.
CAGCCGCGGATTGTTGTGATAGGAATTTAGTACAACTAGCAGACATTCGAAAGCCTCTCGTGGTTTTTGCAAATGCAAGAGTGTTATACCATGGTTATATAAAATTTCCAACCGTTTCGTAGCCCCAACACAGTATAATGGCGAACCCTCAATTTTCTCCGTCGAACTTTTATCCGTTGCCGCTTGATCAAATAACAAAGCCTGTTGAAAAAAACGGGCAGCTAAGGCATAATGCTTCACTGCAAAATGAATAAGGCCCATATTATTTGCCAAACACGTATTTTGATCTTCACCGTGCAACTGAACTTGAATGGGTTCATTAATAAATCGCTTCGACAACTCTTTCGCTGCCATCTGATAATCGTTTCCCAAGTAGTACTGATGTCCCTTCAGAACCGAATATTCGGAAGTATCTTCGCATGGAATCAAAAAATACTTTTTACCGTTTAACAAATTTGACCGGAACAGTATCAGCCGGAATTCCTTCCGAAACTCCTCGAATTGAATTTCCGAAATATCTTTCCTGCTCTCATTATCTACCGGGCGTTCTTCTTCTTCATCCTCGTTCAGAATGTCCTGCACTCGAATATTCAATCGTGCTTGCAGCATGGCCAACAATCCTTTAGCTTTCCTCGGCTGGTTCACGTCTAGTAATAAATGCACTGTGAAAATGCCTGCCTTTCGCAGCAGATAATCATCCAGTTGGTCAAAATGGACCAAAACCGCAAGCATGATTTTCAACGCCGCCAGTGGTTGTTTGAAGTGGAAGAGAACCATAGCCTGATTAACATAAGCCGCCGCAAGTTCCGGATGTTTGACATCCGGCACAGATTGAATTTCACCTGCTAGTTCGGTGATCTGAATCATCGTTTTACGGAATTGGTCATACCGACGCAGGTCGCTCAAGTAGAACTCGACCACGGCTCGGTTGTGAGTAACCTTCATGTTGGATTCGGATTGCGATTTCTGTAATTTAATCAACGACTGCAGGCAAGAATGGTAGTCGGCCCTAAATAATACGTGGACAATATTTATTATTGTTATGCCAAGGGATACCTCGTTACTTACTTTTGGAATTCGTTGAATGCTAGAATTTCCAGTTCGTGTTCGAGATCGGGATCTTTTGGTTTAGCGTCTGTCATTGGTTCTGCCATGGCATATTCTTATCTAATGAATTTCAATAGAATCACACAATAAACAGCTAAGCTATACCGTATATATTTTTCTTTCCACAGAATGACAGAATATTGTTTTTTTTATTGTTGCACTTTGCCAGAAGAGTACTTGATCGAATAGTAAAAAATACCTTATTTCGGTTAATGCGTTACACTCAAAATAATTTTCACGTCATAATTACCGGAAAAGTTATGTGAATATTTTCCACTGTCATTTTCACGTAGATTCTACGTGATTGTCATTTGAGTTCATCATGATCTGGTGAGATGATTTATCCTATGAATTTTATACAGCAGACATATGCATTTTATGTGAATTTCACGTAGAATTCAACTACCGGTAAAATGGAAAGCATTCGATTATCTGCTAGCTACTACGTTTGATACAACGTAAAATTTCCAAATTTTGTTTCCCCAATTCTTAAAAGACAGCAGATAGTTTATAGAAATTATTGAAATATGTTGCTTGATAAATCGCACGGCCATGCAAAATCGGCGATTCGTAAATGAATCAAACGACATAAAAACGGACAAATATTACGACATTTGCCGGCGATAAATATTGTAAGCTGCAACTGTTTATGTATGGGAAACTCCTCGACCTTTGAACTAAATCTGTGTGAAACCTGTAAGCTCAAGGCTCGATGTCAAATTCGTACGGTTTTTCGAAAGCTCACTTATTGGCAAGCCGTCGAGAAATTCTATTTTATTGACAGAGACTGAGTTAGACAACAGCTTCGCCATTTTGATTTCTGTGTATTTTCACATAGAGAGTTCACGCGATACTTCTTCTATGACATTATGTTTGACGTTGCCAAGTTCACGTAGATACTACGTGATAAAACATAGTATGCATGTGATTTTCACGTAGATGTTATGTTTGTCACATAAATCATGCAAAATGACAGAAAATGAATAAGTACAGGAAATTTCACGTACACTCAAAGTATTTTTCACATTATTGTTACGTGAAATTTCCTGTACTTATTCATTTTCTATCATTTTGCATGATTTATGTGACAAACACAACATCTACGTGAAAATCACATGCATACTATGTTTTATCACGTAGTATCTACGTGAACTTGGCAGCGTCAAACATAATGTCATAGAAGAAGTATCGCGTGAACTCTCTATGTGAAAATACACAGAAATCAAAATGGCGAAGCTGTTGTCTAACTCAGTCTCTGACAATAAAATAGAATTTCTCGACGGCTTGCCAATAAGTGAGCTTTCGAAAAACCGTACGAATTTGACATCGAGCCTTGAGCTTACAGGTTTCACACAGATTTAGTTCAAAGGTCGAGGAGTTTCCCATACATAAACAGTTGCAGCTTACAATATTTATCGCCGGCAAATGTCGTAATATTTGTCCGTTTTTATGTCGTTTGATTCATTTACGAATCGCCGATTTTGCATGGCCGTGCGATTTATCAAGCAACATATTTCAATAATTTCTATAAACTATCTGCTGTCTTTTAAGAATTGGGGAAACAAAATTTGGAAATTTTACGTTGTATCAAACGTAGTAGCTAGCAGATAATCGAATGCTTTCCATTTTACCGGTAGTTGAATTCTACGTGAAATTCACATAAAATGCATATGTCTGCTGTATAAAATTCATAGGATAAATCATCTCACCAGATCATGATGAACTCAAATGACAATCACGTAGAATCTACGTGAAAATGACAGTGGAAAATATTCACATAACTTTTCCGGTAATTATGACGTGAAAATTATTTTGAGTGTAACAATAATGTGAAAAATATTTTGAGTGTACTTACACGGAGGAAAATCTATCACTCAAAATATTTTTCACATTATTGTTACGTGAAATTTCCTGTACTTATTCATTTTCTGTCATTTTACATGATTTATGTGACAAACATAACATCTACGTGAAAATCATATGCATACTATGTTTTATCACGTAGTATCTACGTAAACTTGGCAACGTCAAACAGAATGTCATAGAAGAAGTATCGCGTGAACTCTCTATGTGAAAATACACAGAAATCAAGCTGTTGTCTAATTCAGTCTCTGACAATAAAATAGAATTTCTCTACGGCTTGCCAATAGTGAGCTATCGAAAAACCGTACGAATTTGACATCGAGCCTTGAGCTTACAGGTTTCACACAGATTTAGTTCAAAGGTCGAGGAATTTCCTATACATAAACAGTTGCAGCTTACACTAGTTATCGCCGGCAAATGTCGTAATATTTGTCCGGTTTTTATGTCGTTTGATTCATTTACGAATCGCCGATTTTGCATGGCCGTGCGATTTATCAAGCAACATATTTCTATAATTTCTAAAAACTATTTGCCGTCTCTTAAGAATTGGGGGAACAAAATTTTGAATTTTACATTGTCTCAAACGTAGTAGCTAGCAGATAATCGAATGCTTTCCATTTTACCGGTAGTTGAATTCTACGTGAAATTCACATAAAATGCATATGTCTGCTGTATAAGATTCATAGGATAAATCATCTCACCAGATCATGATGAACTCAAATGACAATCACGTAAAATCTACGTGAAAATGACAGTGGAAAATATTCACATAACTTTTCCGGTAATTATGACGTGAAAATTATTCTAAGTGTATAACTGGTTTGTTTTTAACATATTCGGAATAATTCGTAAAAGGGCGTCTCTAACAAATTTTAAACAAATAGAGATTTTACCGAAAACATATAAAGTGAGTTACTACACATACATAAGACATACGTAAAACTCGGGAAGAAATCATCCAAAAAAGTTGGTGCAAAATGAACTACTCGAAAGTACCAACCTCTGTAAAAAAAACCTCTGTTTGAGTAGTTTACACACTTACATTTTATTGCCGAGAACTCAACAGCTGATAAACTCAGCGAAATGTTCTACAAGTCCTCGGCAGAATTTTTAAGAACTTCGGCAAAGGAAACGTCAATACTTGCTGGTTTACGGTAAATCGATATATTTGCTGAATGTTCGTCGAAATATATTGCTGACATTCGTTAGAAACTTCGCCGACTTCAATCAGCTGTTGGGAAGTTTGCCGAGATAAATTAAGTGTGTATGGAGGTTGTGTATCTTCGCAGCCCTGCATTTGTCTCGTTCCCACTCGAAAAATGCAGCATTGATTTTGTAAACAACTTTTTGACAGTTTCTTAAAGGATTTTGTTATGAAGAAAATTCATTCCGTTCATTTTCGTCGAGCAGTTCAACTGGTGTTGGTACCGGGTGATGTGGGGCAGAGTACAAAAAAAAAAATCGCCAGTGTTACGAATGTCTAAGTATGTGGTTACTATCTACCTTCAAACATCGAGAAAATATTGTATCTCTTTTCTAACTATTGAAATGACTTATAATATAAATACAGTACCACATACCACAATAGAGTTCTCATGGCTCGTTTGTATTAGTGCGATGTATTCGATTTTCTTTGTTAGCTGTAAGAATTTTTTGTCACCTGTGAGAACTGTCATCTAAAAGAGAGAATAAAAAACTACCGAGTTTGATTCACACTCTCACAAATTTCAATATACAGTGTTAAGCGGGCCGTGTCGTAGTGTTCGTGTGTTTTCGCTTGGAGAACTCTATAGGCCAAAATAATGGCCGCAGTGGTTTAAATCCCAAAAAAAATATATTGAAAAGTTCGATATTTGTTGAAGACGAAATCTACTTCATGCCAAAATGAACGTAGAACTAGGAATACACCCTTTTCATTGTTTCCGTTAGTGAAAAGCAAAACTTTACTGCAAAAGGTGTATTTGATACAATGAAGGTGTATTTTGATACAATGACGTAAACACGGCGTATAGTAAAAGGCGGTACAGTCGAGCGGATGAAAATAAGGCGCATAGTAAAAAGCGATACTGTTGCGCAGATCAGAATAAGGCGCCATTTCCCTGACACTGTAATCACATACTTAGACATACGTAACACTGGCGATTTTTTTGATACTCTTTGCCCCACATCACCCGGTACCGGAATGAATTTTCTTCATCGCGGCTCTACTCGAGCCCACAACAAAATCCCTTACGAAACTGTCAAAAAGTTGTTTACAAAATCAATGCTGCATTTTTCGAGTGGGAACGAGACAAATGCTGGGCTGCGCAGGTACACAACCTCCATAAAGTACTCAAACAGAGGTTTTTTTTACAGAGGTTGTTACTTTCGAGTAGTTAATTTTGTACCAACTTTTTTGGAAGATTTCTTCCTGAGTGTTACGTATGTCTTATGTATGTGCTGTAATCCTATTACCTATAGTTTGAAGAATCCCTCGATGCTGAGCCTCAGACAACAATTGCCGCAAAGGGAAGACAGCTGATGTGCTCTTCACTCCTGTTCAGTGTTGCCTTATCTGCCGACATCGCTGTTCATAGCAGTGTAAAACACAGTATTGTAACATGCCATTTCGTTTTTGGGGCCCCCACAGATCGAGAAAAGGTTTTTTTTTATCAAAAAAGAGATTCAAACAAAAGTTCGATTTACTGTAAGGAAATTTGAACAGACAATTTCAATATGAAACTTTCCTTCAGTGTTATTTCCATATGAGTTCACCTTGGATTATTTTGGAATGACGACTATGAAAAATGAAAGGCTGTCAAACTTAGCATTGTTAACTTATTTCCGGCGGGAAAAAAATCAGATTTAACTTCGTAAAATAATACCAACTGCCATTGTAGTGATTTTTATCCTTTATTTATAAATCGAAGGACAATGACATAAAATTTTAAAAAAATCACGTTTTGCTCATAAAATTACATTTTTCTAGCTGATATATAAAAATCAGTATCCGTGAGTACCATATGGCATCAACCGCCGGGAATGGGTTAAGTAGCGATGAACGGATGAAGGAGTTGAATGTTGATTATTTATTCAATAAGTTTCCTGCAAAAAAAAAAACTCATAAGAAAAAAAATCTAACAAATTTTTGGTAACTTTTCAATAACAAATAAATGTTGTTAACTCGTACGATAAAAAAACGGTTTTGTTTTAATTTGGGGCCCCCACTTAAAACTGGGCCCGGGCCCCCACAATTGATTCGGCTCTGTGTAAGGCGCAAAGTAAAGGGTGATGCCTCAAATATAAGACATACGTAACACTCAGGAAGAAATCTTCCAAAAAAGTTGGTACAAAATGAACTACTCGAATGGTACCACACTCTGGAAATAAATCACTATTTGAAGAGTTTATGAAGGTGGTGTATTTACGCAGCCTGCATTTGTTTCGTTTTGTTTCGATTTTGTAAAAACTTTTTGACAGTTTCTCATGAGATTTTCTTTGAGACTCGATAAAGCCGAGAAAAACAAAATTCATTTTGTTCATTATTTGTCGAGCAGTTGGACAGCAGGAGGTATGGAGCGCTATGGGGCAACGTGTACCAGAAAAAAACGCCAGTGTTACGTATGTCTTATGTATGTGGGATGATAAAAACCTAAATTAATCCACCTAGCGGTCAGATCCAGCCTTTCTCATTCAAACTTTTATTTGTTTCAATAAATTTACATGAACGCTTCAATCCAATAAATGTATATTCACTCTTAAGGTTCTAAAATATTGATGTTGTAATCTATACATATAAAAATGCAGTACGGTCTGTCTGTCTGTCTGTCTGTCTGTCTGATCCATATATCCTCGAAAACTACCAAACCGATCGACGTGAAAGTTTGTATGTAGGGTTTTTGGTACCGATAAAGATTCATATGATAGTTTGAAACCCCTCATTCTTCTGGAAGGGAGGGTCCCATACAAATGAAACACAAATTTCTGCACATCTCGAGAGCTAAACAACTAAATGGAACCATATTTGGCAGGTGAATGTTTTTAGTGGTAACAAATTTGTTCCATAATAGACCTCAGGCAACATTTTGGATTGTAAGATGGCAACTTCCGGTTTCTGGAAAACAACCAAAATGGCCGATTTCCACCCAATATAATAATATCCGGATCTAGAATGATACTCAGGAGCTAACATCGATCGGAATTGTCGTCAAATGTCATTATGAAATCCAAAATGGCGACTTCCGGTTTCGGAAAAACAGCGGCAAACGAGCAAATACCACCCAATATGGGTATTTCCGGAACCGTAATGATGCACTGGAGCCACAAATCGACTTCAGACAACATTTTGAATTGTAAGATGGCAACTTCCGGTTTCTGGAAAACGGTCTGAAATGGACGATTCCCATTAAATATGAGTATCTCTGGAACCAGGAAGATGAAAGAAGATGAAAATTGGCTGATTTCCGTCTAACATGAGTATCTCTGAATAGAATGATACACAGCAGCTGAAATCGACCACAGACCCCACTTTGGATTCTAGGTTGGCGACTTCCGGTTTCTGGGAAACAGCCGGAAATGATCGAATAACACCCAAAATGGGTTTTTCTTCAACTAGAATGACGCTCAGATGCCAGAAATTATCTTAAATACCATTTTAAAATCCAAGATGGCGACTACCGGTTTGAGAAAAACAGCCTAAAATAACCAAATACTATCCAATATGAGTATCTCTGGAACCAGAATGATGCATTTAGCTAACAATTGACCTCAGGCACCATTTTAAATTGCTAAATTGCAACTTCTAGGAAACAGTCGAAAATGACCGAATAATGCTCAATATGGATATTTCCGTAATCGAGATGATGCATAGAAACCAAACATTGACCTTGGACACCATTTTGAATTTGAAGACGACCACTTTTAGTTTCTGTAAAACAATTAAAATAACTAAATACCTCCCAATATGGGTATTTCTAGTGTCAGATTGATGCTAGAAAATCTGCTGAAAATGACCGAATACCACCCAATATGAGTATATTCAGAATTAAGGCGATGTAACACAATATCGCACGCTTAGCCTTGGGGCTAATAGCGGTCTCGATCAACTAGATTATTTTTTTTTTTATTCTCGCTTATTTTCCGTCGGTCTATTTCCGCCACTGTTGTGGCCAATTACCGACGCCCAGGGAGGCGACTCCACACCCAGGTCCCTAACTCACGACCCGTTTATTTACGGACCGGCGCCAACGGCTTTACTTCCTCATGCGATGGAAGGCGTGATCCCAGAGATTTTTCGCCTCAGAAAATCTCCCGGTGTCGGCTAGGATTGAATCTAGACCAGTTGGGTTGGTTGTGAGTGGATCACGCCACCTCACAACCATCGACACCTATGTCGGCGGTGGGATTCGAACCCAGGCGTCGAGCGTGGTTGGCGGAGACGTTACCAACCACACTAGGCCCCCGCTCAGATCAACTAGATTAGTTGAGAGAATTCGTTATCGATATTGTTTTCGGCACATTTTGCATGTGTAGGATAAGTACAACAATACACCGTGCCCCAGTGCTGAGTCGAGAAAATTTCTAGCTCGAAAAGATCCTCGAATCGATCGGGAATCGAACCCGATATCACAACCGTGTGGGAGAGCTAGCCGATCGACATCGCTAACAACAGAACCACGGGGACCATTATATTAAGGCGATGTACAGAAGCCAAAAGTCGAAAATGTTGTCATTTCGATAAAACCAATCATTTCAAACGATTTGTTATTTGACTTTGATCATATCTTATGGCCGATTCGTCGTGCATTTGCAGATTTTAAACACATCGCAAGGAATCAATGAACGTGGAACGTTCAAATAGTACGATACCACATTCAAATTATGTTGAGGCCACATATATCGATCAAAGCAGGTATAGTTTTGAATAGTTTTTGAATTTCTTTTCTTTCCATAACTTTTGAGCCACATATCAAATTGTTATGAAGTTTGTTATTTGTAAGTTTGAGAGATGACTCGTTCGTATGACACTAGTTATGTTCAAATAAGTCATGTAATCTTTGAGATAATAGACTTTCGTTGTTTTATTAACAATTTAATACATAATGGTTGCTTAAGTTCGATTAAAATCAAATGAAATGGGAACGAATAGGGCAGCCAAAATTTGAAACCACGTGTTCAATCATAATTCATCAGTTAACCCTTAAATGGCCCGCTCATCTGATAATAATATTGATCAAATCGATTTTGTAGTTTCTGAGATGATGAAGTTTCGTGATTTTCACACTTCGGTACATCACAGACGAAGTTACAGTCCGATTGCAGTAAAATTCAATAGGGTGTTATGAGGCAGCTAGACTTTTTATTTGACACTAATTTTGTGGAAATCGGGCCAGCCATCTCTGAGAAAAGTGAGTGAGTCCAAGTAGTCTTCGAAATTTGTTCCTTTTCATAGCTGGATTTCACATTTTTGAACATAACAGGAAAAGTTATAGCCTGATTGCAAACAAATCAATAAGGTCTTATGGGGCAACTGGACCTTCCATTTGACACTAATTTTATGAAAATCGGTCCAGCCATCTCTGAGAAACATGAGTGAGATTAAACAGTCTTCCGAACACGTTTCTTTTCATAACTTTTGAACCACAAGTTCAATCTTCATAAAATTCAAAAGTTAAGGGTTTTTTGGGAAGCCCGTTCATTTGAAACCAATTTTGTTCAAATCGGTTGTGTGGTTTGTGAGATAATGATGTTTTATGATTTTCACATTTTGATACATAACCTCTAAACTAAGAATCCGATTACAATGAAATTTAATAGGGTCTTATGGGGCAACTAGACCTTTCATTTGCAATTAATTTCATGAAAATCGCTCCAGCCATCTCTGAGAAAAGTGAGTGAGAATAAAAATCTGCATATACACACACATACACACACACATACATACAGAAAATGCTCAGCTCGTCGAGCTGAGTCGAGTGATATATGCCATTCGGCCCTTTGGAGCACTTTTATACTTTCGGTTTTGCAAGTGATTGCTATACCTTTCTAGGAGAAAGGCAAAAACTGATATAGCTAATCAATCCAATTGGGTCCTAAAGCTATACCAGTTTTTATATATCATTTGAAAAAGCCGCGTTTTCTGAACAAAACGTGATTTTTAAAAAATGTTTGTCGTTTTCCTTCGATTTTTAAATGAAGAGTAAAAAAAAAAGTGATTTATTTTATTATTATTATTATAATTTTTTTTTGTAAAACTATGTTTATTAGTGTATATTAAAAAAACTATTTACAAGTTAGATTGACATCTCGAATAGAAAGCAAGTGCATTAATATCTATTATATTATAATTATTTTCTGTGATGTAGGTTATATAGTGTGTAAAGATTTTCAAAACTTGATTCCGTTGAGTTGGTTGTACATTCATTAGAACAGGACGTAGCAATTCTTCGAACGAAAGTATACGCCATCCACCAAGGATCCTTGCCATTTTATGTTGTACGAAGGCCCATGCCTGCGTCGTGCGCGGGCACTCTGAAAATTTGTGCTGAAGAGTCTCTGTCGCTGCGTTGCAAAATAAACAGTTTTCCCCGTCTGCTCGTTGGATTAAGTTGAATAGTCTGCGGTGTTCGGTCTTTTCGTTTATCAACAGATACAGGTTACTCCGAAGATTTGATGACAGTTGTTTCGACGAGATGTTCGTCCATATTCGTTTCCAGTTATGCCTGGGATATTTTCTTTCAACTCGAGGTGTTGCCGTTCTTTCAATCAGAAGACGATGTATCTGGTCACTGGACGGGTGCTCTCAAATGAATTGTGGGAGAAGAGGAATTTGCTGAGATAAGAGTTTTAGGCAGGGGATATCTGCGGGGGGAGGAATATCTTGATTTAATAGGGATTGGTAGAACGGGAGATAGTCAGCTGCTTGCATGTGGCGATTCACAAAAAGTGCTTTGCATTTTAAAGCGGGCAGTTGTAGTTTCAATCCGCCAGCAAATCTGTCGCGTGCGGTTTGTTCCATTGGAACACGCGCCGGTAGTCCACGCCACAAAAACGAACCCATGGTTACCGTGTGAACATTGTTTGGTGGTAGAATCGATGCTACATACCATGTTTTTGCAGTGAACCACCATAATGAACCACCATTAAAATATTGTTTGCCCCCAAAAACCTCCACATGCTAAATTTGGTTCCATTTACTCGATTAGAGTTTCATTTGTAGTAAACCCCACCCTTCCAGAAGACGGAGGAGTGTCAACCTATTATGGACATATTTGTTACCCCTGAAAATATTCATCTGCCAAATTTGTTTCCATTCACTTGGTTAGTTCTCGAGATGTGCAGAAATTTGTGTTCAATATGTATGGAACCCCTTCCTTCCAGAAGAGGGAGAGGTGTCGAATCATTATGGACATATTTATTACATCTAAAAACATTCACAAACCAAATTTGGTTGTATTTGCTTGATTAGTTCTCGAGCTGTGTGAAATTTGTGTTTCATTTGAATGGGACCCCTTTCTTATAGAATAGGGAGGGGTGTTAAACCATTATGAGCATATTTGTTATCCCTAAAAATATTCACCTGCCAAATTTGGTTCAATTTACTTGGTTTGTTCTTGAGATGTGCAGAAATTTGTGTTTCATTTGTATGGAACCCCTCTCTTCCAGAAGAGGGAGGGGTGTCGGACCAATATGGACATATTTGTTACCCTCAAAGACATCTACATGCCGAATTTGGTTTCATTTAATTGGTTAGTTTTCGAAATGTGCAGAAATTTGTGTTCTATTTGTATGGGACCCCTCCCTTCAAGAGGGGTTTCAAACTATCTTAGTCACCTTTCTCGACCCCTAAAATCCCTATATACAAAATTTCATGCCGATCGGTTCGGCAGTTTTCAAGCCTATATGGATCAGACAGACAGATCTGCATTTTATATGTTTAGATAGTTGAACCGATCATCGTGACGGTAGCCACCAGTCGAGCGTGCTTCTATTTGTATTTAATTTTCGGTGGTAGCTTTGAAAGGATGATTTCAAAATAACTGTTGAGAGTCACCTATTTTAAATTGCTGTCATATTATTGTTGTTCATTGCGCCTTTTGCGATCTCATTTCTTCGTTGTACGGAAATTCTATTTTCGTGAATTTGGATGAAGACGGACACAACAAAACAAAGCCAGCTCAAATCAGACGCTCCGTTGTAAAGTTATGGGCGGTCGCACATATATGTAACTTTATTTTATATATAAGATATAACAGCTGCCGTTTTTTAACCGAGTGATACCACCCTCGGCAGCGATTTTCCGAGATTTGGCAGTAAATTCTAAGTGCGTGCATTGCAAGATCGTATTCGTTGTATTGTTGCAGAGTCGGTCAGAAAGTTTTGTCTAATATTTCTAACCATTTAAAAACCTGTACTTATCTGTACCACATACATAAGACATACGTAACACTCAGGAAGAAATCTTCCAAAAAAGTTGGTACAAAATAAACTACTCAAAAGTACCAACCTCTGTATAAAAAAAAACTCTGTTTGAGTAGTTTATGGAGGTTGTGTACCTGCGCATCCCTGCATTTGTCTCGTTCCCACTCGAAAAATGCAGCATTGATTTTGTAAACAACTTTTTGACAGTTTCGTGAGGGATTTTGTTGAGGGCTCGAGTAGAGCCGCTAAGAAGAAAATTCATTCCGTTCATTTTCGTCGAGCAGTTCATACTCGTGTTGGTACCGGGTGATGTGGGGCAAAGAGTATCAAAAAAAATCGCCAGTGTTACGTATGTCTAAGTATGTGTCTGTACTCTTTCTTTTTTTTACAGAATCTGTACCAAAAACCGAGAAAATCTGTACATTTCAGATTCGTGATTTCTGCAGTTTTGGCAACATTAATGTTGCCAGATTATTTGTTTTTCTTGCGAAACACATGAAAAGTCAAACTGACGTAAGCAGAGTTGTCAAAAGGGTAGGTAACATTATATGAATTTTTCATTATAGCGTCCGCTATTATGGCTCGTAAAAAGCTGGTTGAGGTTTACAGTATTTCAGGTAGTTTGTACCTTCCAGTTGGGTAGATTTAGTTTTCCGTGTAAATTGATTCTTACTAATTTTGAGGCAGTTTTCGACGAGCGTGTGGTTAACTAGAATGTCAGTCCACCACTGTTTTGGTTTTCAGTGTTGTCTACCTCGAGGATAATGCTGCATTTAAATTTTACGAAACATTCCCGTTTGTTAAAATAAAATAGAGGAACTGAAACAAATCACAAACTTTCTAAAAAAAGCAGAAATATTTTTTTAAGACAACTTAGCATACAACACCAACAAAAAACAGCAAAGAAACACAAAAGATAAGACAACATCACTCGAACAACACACGGGCGAGATGGGTCGAAATCGGCCTTAGCCTTCAGCCTGACAGCAGAAACATACTTCAGCTAGCTTCGAGCATAACAAAAAAAAAAAAAAAAAAACATTCCCGTTTGTTATAAGGTGCTATTTTTAGAGCCGACGAACAGAAATATCTGCTGTCTACTCGTTCAGCAGTAAATTCTATGTGTTTATATTTCGCTGCAACCCTATCTCGTTTACTCTTGGCCCTAACGTTTTATGTTCAATCACGAAGTTCAATAATCTCTTGGAACTACTGAATCAAAATAGCTTCACTGTGAAGCCTTCACATTGTGTGAATGTCCTAGTGACATTTCTAAAATAAATCGAGTAGTTAAATCTAGTATATTCATTTCAACTCTAACGAGGCGAAAGATTTTCTGCTGCTAGTGTGAGATAGGTGCTATTAGCACCTGTGTTTAGTTTAGCTTGCATTTCGTCGCCCGAAGTCGAGCTGTTCGGCAGCTGAAATAACACCGGTTTATTTCGTAACATACGTAAAGTGCAATGAGAAAACTGTTTTATAAACGAGGTAGCTTGATTCACACGGAACAACCGTTTGTTTCTGTTCTTCAGTCTCGATATAGAGATGAAAGATGCGATGCATGCTTCAAGCAGTAAGTTGAAATGCATATTGTTGTTCATTTTAACATTTATTATTCGACCTGCAGCGAAAAAGTTCTTAAATGTTCAAACTGCCTGTACACTCGATACTGTAACCGCTTATGCCAGAAAGAGGCATGGCTAGAACATCAAGACGAATGCTCCAAGTTGAAGAAAATAGCTCCACGATCGGTTCCGGATGCCGCCCTGTTGATGTCTCGTATCATCCGCAAATTACATAAAGGAGGAGATTTTCAAAAAGGCTACTACACTACGAAGTACTATCGCCGCTTTGGAGACCTCATGACGCGTATGTAATTCTGCACTTCTTGTTTCGAGCCGTGCCTCCGAAAAAGCTTACCTATATTTGTATGTTTTCTCATCGGTATTAATCTTTAGTTGGTCTGTTCATTTCCCCGAACCCATTTGTCATATTTGACGGCGTAAGAACCTTATTCTGCGTTTCTGCTGAATAACATAGCGAACGTCTGCGTATGCGAGTGCTATTTTTGTATTTTTAACGCGAGCGTAAAATGCGCCGGACAGACAATACTGTCTACTACACACCTTCGCGATCTATGTTTTGCGTGTTGTTGGAAGAGCTCTTCCGCGTGCCACTGTGACTCAAGCTGCGCGGAGGTAGAACGAAAATGGCAAAAAATATTTGGATGTAAGAATATAATAGCCGGTTAACTAATGATTTTGTTGAATTTTTTGTTTCTTGATTTTCCTAATCATCTTGGAATAACGAATGCGAATGTTGAATTGATTTTTTTCTATTACAAATTTTATATGAAAAAAAAACGTAATGACAAATGTGTGTTTGAGCTAAGCAAAGTTTTTCTTCTATTTGAGGTTGATGTTTATCTGATTTTTATTAATCTAGGAATAATAAAATACAACCAATTGTAATACAGTCATGTTTGAACCCGATTCTTAACTTCTCTAACGCTATAACGGCAGTTAGTCGTATAATACATTTTTTTTTTCATTTTTTCTCTTTTAAAGATGAAAACGATATAAAGGAGGACGAGAAACGAATGGAGCATTTTCGATCGCTGCATGTAGTGCTTCGGTCACTTGTTGATGAAACCATCATGCCAAGTAATGTCGAACTGTTGCAGATATTTGGAAAGGTATATTAACTGAACTTAAACGTGTTCAAATTTAAACAAAAAACTTGATTTTAGTGTTCAAGAAATGATCGCACTTTTCATGTAGGATTACGGTTAGTTGAATTAACTAGGCTACTTTTAAAATAATTTTCAAAATTTTATCATGTCATGTCGACTATGTCTAAAGCCGCCGTTTTAATTCTAGAATATAGATTTTCGGTTTATATGAAGTTTGGTAGAAGTTGTAACATGTTAAAAATTGTCAAACTCAAGCATTTAATCGTTTCCAGATTTGCATCAACAGCTTCAACATACTGGATGACGAAATGAATAGTATCGGAACTGGAATTTACCTGGGTGCGTCGGTAATGGACCACAGCTGTCGGCCGAACGCGGTAGCCAGCTTTGACGGAACAACAATTCACGTTCGGTTGCTGGAAGATTATGATAATAATACGGGTGGTGAGATGGACATATCAAAAGTCTTTATTTCTTACATCGATCTTATGGACCCAACGGACGTTCGACGGGGTCGTCTTTGTTCACAGTACTATTTCGAGTGCAACTGCCAACGATGTGGCGATGAGCAAGAACTGAGTTTAATGAACGCCGGTGCTTGTCCGAACCGGAACTGTGACGAGCCAATCACGATGGAAGGCTGCAATAAACTTGTTGAAAAATGTCCACGTTGTGAGGTTTCCATCAAACATTCTGTGCGAGAAAAATTTCGTGAAATTTCCAGTCTGACCATGTCTCAACTGGCGGATATGAAAGACATAGCATGTAAGGGTGATAATATGAACTATTGTTCTCAATCGCTAGAACTGCCGCGTAGTTCTAGCAGTTCCGATTAAGGATACTTACTATCAGCCTATTTTTTTTTCGTTCCAGATTTAGATGTTTGCCAGCTTTGCTTGAAAAAACAGGAAAACATCCTGCACTATTACAATGTTTGGCACCTCAAAACTCTGGACCATGCTTTCGAAAGTGCTATCAAGATGAAGAAATGGAGCGAAGCTATCAACTATGGACTTCGCTTGGTAAAAGGATTCAAAAAATACAACGGACCGTTCCATCCACTGTACGGGCTGCTATTATTGAAAATTGGTAAAATTCAACTTTTCGTGAAACAAGTAGAACAAGCTTTGAAGAATATTAATGAAAGTGAGAAAATTATACGTGTAACGCACGGAGAGCAGCACGATTTGTACAAAAAACAGTTGGTCCCGCTTCTCTGCCAGGCTGCAGATGAGTTTAATGCAATGGAAAAATAAGCACAATCTACTGTTATGTACCTTATCTTCTTAATAAAATATAATTTAGAGAAAGACTATTGAATTTCGATAAAATACACCAGTAACATGAACATGCAACAGCATAGTACATGCAAGTTTAATAGCGGCATATATTTCAACTAACATAAACCACTACTATATTGCCTTGAAAGCGCTAATCTTTTTTAGCATTTGTCGTTTCCGCTGGAGAGAAGTTTGTTTCTGGCGTATGAATTGGTGCTTTTCCAGTGAATGGTTTCGAACACTGTTGCGTTTGACTAGCTTGACATCCTGCGTCAGCCCATATCCAACAATATCGGCAAAGTTAGATCCGGGAAATGCGAACTCATCCAATTGCTTCAGAATATTAACTTTGACGCGACACGTTATGTCGTCATCCTGATGATCTCCAGTGTCGATGTTGTCAACTTTTGTCTCGGTAGTACCAAGATTGCTACGCGTTTCGGCTTCCTGTTGTTTAATTTTTTCTGCACCTATTGAATCTAGCTTATTTTCGTTTTCGTTATCTACAACTGTATCCACCGGTGGTTCGTTTTTAGCTTTTTTGCTTTTCTTCCGTTTTGTTTTCACTAGTGTTTCCAGTCTGTCAGTTTCTTCTATATGACTCTCTTGTTTCCTATCTTTTTTCTTTGATTTTTGTTTCGGAACTTCACAACCTTCAACATTCTCCTCAGTTTCTCCCAAATCGCCGCTAGAAGTAACCTCTTCGGCAGAACTTTCATTTCCAACATCTAATTGCCTTTTCTTTTCTCTCTTTTTTGTACAATTAATTATAGTAGACTTGTCTATACTAACATTTCCTTTCGGTGTTACTATATTCAATTCTTCGTGCATCGATTCATCGAGGTTTACATCAGCCTGCTCCACATCATTCGAATTATCAAGACTAATTCTTTTTTTCTTTTTCTTGTTTTTCGCTGAAACTGATCTATTCGAGTTTTCCTCGAATGCTTTCTCAGTTAACTCTTCTCTCAGGTTATTATCCACTTCTGGTATCATAAGCTGCAACTGGGTGCCATCAGAAATGTTATCCTGTTGAACGTTTTCGATACTCAATCGCTTCTTTCTTTTCTTTTTCGAAGAATTACTAGTAACTAATTCATCGTTGCACATTGTAATCGATTCCGTGGAAGTATTTTTCTGTTGCACGTTGTCAACACTCAATCGCTTTTTTCTTTTCTTTTTTGTGGAGTTACTAGCTAGTAATTCATCATCGCACGTCGTAATGGTTTCTGTGGGAGTACTATCCTGTTGAACGTTTTCAACACTCAATCGGGTTTTCGTTTTCTTTTTTGTGGATTTACTAGCAACTAATTCATCGTTGCACATTGTAATCGCTTCTGTGGAAGCATTATCCTGTTGAACGTTTTCAACACTCAATCGATTTTTTCTTTTCTTTTTTGTGGAATCAATCGTTTCTGTGGAATTATTAGCGACCAGTTCATCGTCGCACATCGTAATCGTTTTTATGGGAGTACAGTCAAGATTCTTGGATTGCATCTTATTTCTGAAGTAATCCCGCACAGAGACACTAGCATTTATTGTAGTTAGTCCAAGAATGTTAGTTTCCTCAGGCTGCGCTGAATTCGATTGTACTTCCTCGTCCTCTTCGTTTTCCGGTACAATTGATTTTACTTCTTCCAAAGACTTCTTACCAAAAATATTGGCCAAATCCTTTTCACTGGCACGACTTAAATCTTTACCCCGAGTGAATTTTTTATAGTGAACCCTTGCACGCGACATTTTGGATTTTTCTTCCAAGGATTTCATTGTTACTGTATTTGCGAGTTCCTCTGCAGGAGTCTCCACGCCATTCAATGACTGCAACAGCTGATTGAAATCTTGGTCATGTTGCGTCCAGTGATTGTCTTTCTCTCCCGCATAACCGAATCCTTCACCGTCTTGCTTAAGTTTAGGTAGAATTGGTGCAGCCATCCCATCCTCTCGTTTGCCAAGCCCTTTTCCTTCAGACCAGCCTAGCTTTTCCAACATTCGAACTCCGAAATTGGAGCTATCTGCAAATTTTCGATACAGTGAGAAAAGGCATGTTGCATAAAAACATTCACATACCCTTATAAACTGGATCTGCACGTGCTTTCATCTTCACTTGGCACAACTTTTTCTGGCGCTGTTTCATGCTCGGAAGAGCAACAGATCCGAGATAGTCACTCATTTTAAGCGAGTTTTCAACTGATGCGCACTGAATTAAGCAAACACTATATAAATCCTCTTGACGATTTCCAATTTAAAAATAAAAATTTATAGGCAAATTTGCCTATAGACACAGCAAGGGTTTAGTTTGGTGGTACATAAAAACAAAAATACCCATGCACGTTCACTTCAGTGACATTTGATTTTGACATTAAATAATACCGGTACACGTTTAGTCAACATGTAGTATATCAATGGTATAAATGCCCCCTTCTGAAATGTTAGAAATGAAGCACATACATAAGACTAGCAATACTCAGAGGTAGAGATATGCGAAGAGAGTGTTGTGAGCCAAACGAACATGTCAAAATTCGAGCCAAACGAACAAGAAAGGTAACACATTGAAAGGTATTGCAATAAGGTTCTATAAAAAATATATTTATTTTTACACGTTTTTATGTTCTATTGCTAAAACATGAATTGAGAATGCTCCAAAATTGCTTCATCACAGTGATTTTTAACTGGAGGTTCACAAACCCTTTGTATGATCTACAGAATAATGATGAAAGTATATAACATAAACATAAAAATTAACACCTTCACGGTTTTTGTGATGCACTTTATTATTCCCCAGGACGTCCACCGTCACCATCAGCTATACGAGCCGAATTAAAAAGTTAGTCAACATTGCGCTTTGAGAAGAGATCTGGCACCTCTGATATGTGAAACCTAGTTGCCAAATCAGCGGTTTTTTTCATCGCTTATCTCTCCCTCTGAGGATCTCTACATAAGACATACGTAACACTCAGAAAGAAATCTTCCAAAAAAGTTGGTACAAAATGAACTACTCGAAAGTAACAACCTCTGTAAAAAAACCTCTGTTTGAGTACTTTATGGAGGTTGTGTACCTGCGCAGCCCTGAATTTGTCTCGTTTCCACTCGAAGAATGCAGCATTGATTTTGTAAACAACTTTTTGACAGTTTCGTAAGGGATTTCGTTGAGGGCTCGAGTAGAGCCGCTAAGAAGAAAATTCATTCCGTTAATTTTCGTCGAGCAGTTCATACTGGTGTTGGTACCGGGTGATGTGGGTCGAAGAGTACCAAAAAAATCGCCAGTGTTACGTATGTCTAAGTATGTGGTATTTGCTTATACTATGGTTACACGCATGATGAGTAGAACATGGTGTAACGATTTGACCAAAAACTAGGCGCGGGGTGAGGAAGCGTTTTTTCACTTTGGAGGGTTGGAGACGAAGCATCACTATGCAACAGCGAATAACTTTTTCGTGTTTGTTGATATATCCTCACTAACTAGGCAATTAAAGACCGCAAATTCAGGTGTTTAAAGTTGGAAATTGTTACTTAAATTAATGAATGTTGGTAGCAAGGTATGTAGCATTGCCATATTTATAATTTAAATGCATCCAAATGATATATTTTGAGATGCGATAATTTTTATGCCCTAGTTGTTTATAAACAAACCTTCTGGCTAGCAATTTTTTTCTCCAACATGGCCGATTCTGCTTTTGACATATCGTTACACCATGTCTTTATACATCATGGTTACACGATTTTGAATAACAACAGAGTTACTCAATTTTTGTGTTGTTCCACTTTTTATGGAAATGAATTGTTTTCTAATCATTTTTGAATTCATTTTAGGGAGCGTGTGGTTATATCGGATTTGACGTTTATAGCACATACATAAGACATACGTAACACTCAGGAAGAAATCTTCCAAAAAAGTTGTTACAAAATGAACTACTCGAAAGTACCAACCTCCGTAAAAAAAACCTCTGTTTGAGTTGTTTTTGAAGGCAGTGTTCCTGCGCAGCCCTGCATTTGTCTCGTTCCTACTCGAAAAATGCTGCATTGATTTTGTAAATAACTTTTTGACAGTTCCTTATGGGATTTTCTTTGGGACTCGATAAGGCCGAGAAAAAGAATATTCATTTTGTTCATTATTTATCGAGCAGTTTGACAGGGCGAGGTACGGAGTACTATGGGGCAACGTGTACCAGAAAAAAACGCCAGTGTTACGTATGTCTTATGTATGTGTTTATAGCGTGGCCCTCAGGGGGGATTTACTGCTGTCAAATTCATATATGTGTGCGTTATCGCAGATCTAAAGATCCTCAGAGGGAGAGATAAGCGATGAAAATACTACAAGGTATACATCCCTAGGGGTTGTATGGAATAATGACGTAGGACTAAATATATAATATATGCTTAACTAAATATTATTATATGCTGCGCTAAACTGTTCATAGGTTCAACACTACCGTTTATTTTTGATAGTCGTTATTTTAAACCTAACGATGCATGAATACATGAAAATTTTACACTAGTAGTAGTTGCGAAAATTCTCATAACTCTTATCTTCAAGCATCTATAGTTCTGAAAAGAATCGATTCCATAATATTCAGTTAGAAATTCATGCTCCAGAACGCTGATAATCGCACCATGAATATTTTGTTGGCCGCGCATAAAATTTGCTCTCCGCTGTGCCCTCCAGTAGCTGTGCCAGCAAAATATCCTGCATCGAACGATGGTAACTGTTGCTGCCCTCCAGTAGCTGCGCTAGCAAAATATCCTGCATCGAACGATGGTAAGTGTTGCTGCCGTATGCAAAATAAAGGTGTAACATGTTCCGCAGTGCCTGGAAGTTGACTCGTATGCAGCTCTCGTTTCTCAATGTCGCGTACCTTTAACAGTTGCACTGCTCTCGCTTATGTGTAACAAACTAAACTGAAGCTGAATTTTCTACACGCAGTCTTTTGTATCGAGTTCAGCGTAGATTTTTACCATTAAGGCGTGGCCACATAGCTTATAGAAAGAAAGAGAAACAAACCAAAACATCTTCAATACTACTGAGTGATTTTCATAAGCATCAAAAGAAAGTTTTTGCTTTCCCGATGCGAAAATCACTCTGGTTCTTAGAAAAACAAATTTTCGTTGCTAATATTTGACTGATAACGGTGTTCGAGTGAACACAAACAAACAACTAAACCGGAAAATCAATTTAGCAGTGTAAATTCTTGAAATGAGGGTTATATCTTGTGATAAACTATTCATAGGCAACACTACCGTTTATCTCTGGTGCGCCCTGGTCGTTATTGTAAAAATGATTATTTAGAAATAGATGAACATTTCACACTAGTAGTAATTGTGAAAATTCTCATAACTCTTATCTTCATCATCTTATAGTTCTGAAAAGAACCGATTTCATAATCTTCAGCTTGTAGCTACAGAATGCTGATGATCACACCACCACCGGTAGCATCGATTATTTTGTTGGCCGCGTATATAATTTGCTCTCCGCTGTGCCCTCCAGCAGCTGTGCCAGCAAAATATCCTGCAGCGTACGATGGTAACTGTTGCTTCCGTGTGCAGAATAGAAAATAGATTAACTAATTTTCGTTGCTAATTTTTAACTGATAACGGTGTTCGAGTGAACACAAACAATTAACCCGGAAAATCACTCAATTTAGCAGTGTAAATTCTTGAAATGAG
This sequence comes from Wyeomyia smithii, assembly GCF_029784165.1. Lineage (NCBI taxonomy): Eukaryota > Metazoa > Arthropoda > Insecta > Diptera > Culicidae > Wyeomyia > Wyeomyia smithii. The sequence goes on from NC_073696.1 coordinate 91,241,776, forward strand.
GGTTATATCTTGTTGTGATAAACTATTCATAGGCAACACTACCGTTTATCTCTGGTGCGCCCTGGTCGTTATTGTAAAAATGATTATTTAGAAATAGATGAACATTTCACACTAGTAGTAGTTGTGAAAATTCTCATAACTCTTATCTTCATCATCTTATAGTTCTGAAAAGAACCGATTTCATAATCTTTAGCTCGAAATGTAGGTACAGAATGCTGATGATCACACCACCACCGGTAGCATCGATTATTTTGTTGGTCGCGTATAAAATTTGCTCTCCGCTGTGCCCTCCAGCAGCTGTGCCAACAAAATATCCTGCAGCGTACGATGGTAACTGTTGCTTCCGTGTGCAGAATAAAGGTAACATGCTCCGCGGTGCCTGGAAGTTGACTCGTATGCAGCTCTCGTTTCTCAATGTCGCGAACCTTTAACAGCTGCACCGCACTCGCTATTGGGGAACAAACTAAACTGAAGCTGAATTTTTCACACGCAGTCTTTTGTATCGAGTTCAGCGTAGATTTTTACCATTAAGGCGTGGACACGCAGCTTAGAAAAAGACAAACAAACAAACCAAAACACTTTGTTGAGTCAAAATATGTAGGCAGTGGAATTTATTTCGTCCATGTTATTGTTATCTGTGCTTGGGAAGCAAGCCAATAACGAGGGAAATGTATGGGAAAGCTTGACCTTGGAACTTTTCACCTTTTTCCATCATTGAGCAGTAAAGCAACAATGTTGAACATTATATCAAAAAATTGTTACACATTTTATCTATCCACCGACATATAAATGACTAAGATGCATTAAGTCGTTTGCTTGCAATAACCGTTTGAAATCTGACGCAACATTTGCCAGTTTCATTTTCATTTTCACAAAGTGTAATCTAGTATAGAAAACAAAGACGTAGTCCTACGTCAAAAACCGCTGATTTGGCAACTAGGTTTCACATATCAGAGGTGCCAGATCTCTTCTCAAAGCGCAATGTTCACTAACTTTTTTATTCTGCTCGTATAACTGATGGTAACGGTGGAAGTCCTGGGAAATAATAAAGTACATCACAAAAACCGTGAAGGTGTTAAATTTTATGTTTATGTTATGTTTATGTTATATACTTTCATCATTATTCTGTAGACCATACAAAGGGTTTGTGAACCACCAGTTAAAAATCACTATGATGAAGCAACTTTGGAGCATTCTCAATTCATGTTTTAGCAATAAAACATGAAAAACGTGTAAAAATAAATGTATTCTTTATTGAACCTTGTTGCAATACCTTTCAATGTGTTACCTTTCTTGTTCGTTTGGCTCGAATTTTGACATGTTCGTTTGGCTCACAACACTAGGGATGGGCGATACTGTCTGAAGTATCGATACCTGAGTACTCGAATACTTTTGCACAAAACGATACCAAGTATCGTGGTATCGGTATAGAAAGTATCGATGCCAAAATACTCGATGCTTTTGGTCAAAGTATCGATACCGTTGGTATTGATACTGGTATCGCCTATCCCCAATAGAAGGCATTGGTTGTATCGGTATCGTTTAAAAGTATCGTTGGCACAGTATCGGTACCGGTACTCATCTCTCGCGGTGAGTATCGATGCCAAAATACTCGATACCGGGACCCCTAGTATCGATACCGCTGATATCGATGCTAGTATCGCCCATCCCTACACAACACTCTCTTCCCATATCTCTCCCAGAGTCTATGTTTATAATAAGAGTCCCGCAAAGATGAAACCAAAGGAACCAAATCAGTGTCAAACGAGGGTACCAATCGAGCAATGTAAATAAACAAGGTGATAATGTTAGGAGTGGATGAAAAGTGTTGTAATTGAGCGTCATAAAGAATATGTGTTTTTCCGAAGTTTCACTTACACATTTCAATCAAACATTAAACCTGTACTCAAATTTCACTCAAATTTAACAAAACATTACCGGTGTAATCTTTCAAAACTGTGTACCTTGTGAAGAATTTCAAAAAATGATATTCGCTTATGCATGGTGAAAAACAGAACTGTATAGTTTTTGGCAACAAACGGCATAGAAACTGTGTTGCCGAAACGAGAGATTTTCTCTTCGCGCGACTCTATATACACATAGACTCTGATCTCTCCCTCTGAGTATTGCTACGCAGATCAACTCTGGTACATGAAGTTTGTTGGTCCATGACGTTTAAATGATTTCTTGTGCGGCGAGGAAACTTTATGATTTTCAGCTAACTGCAGGCTGCTGCCACCAAATTTCACTACGTAACGCAGTATTAATAAAAGTTTTCCGCGATTTCTAGAGTTTTGTTAAAAAAGAACGTTACAGTTCTACTAAATTTTACTTCAATCAAAACGACACAAACCAAAACAACCGGACGCCTTGTTGCCAAATATGCTGGTCACGGTTACACGATGTTTGACAGATAGATTCCCCCTGGTGGCCCTGTTTAAAACCATCTGGCAACTTTGTTCCTCCTGGCGAAATCGGCGAAATAGTCTAGCCGGCGAAAATATAATTTAGTTCCAGCAGAGAGAAAACTGCCGAAAAATTTCGTTATTGATTTAAATTCATTGTAAAGTTGTGCAGTTTTTGTTACAAACGAAGAAAAGAAAGTGAAAATTACTGTGTATTGTTGAAGAATATGTTCTGTTATAATATCTCAGTCATGTGAGAAGCTAGATAAGTGATAGCTTTTTTGGATGTGAAAAATGCAGTATGTACCTACATATTTTAAACATTTTCTATCCGGATAACAGGTTAGCCCAATGCTACAAGTTGTATTCTTGAGAGATAATTGTTCAATCTGATTTATTTTTAAATATATCAAGTTGGTCGCAAAATGTCAGATTTTAATCGATTTCCACTACATAACATTTAACATAATTTTTTTACTCAATTAAATGATACAGCGGGTGATAGCAATAGATTAGAACGACGATGGCGGTAAGAGGCTGGAAATCAATGAGCTAATAGAAAGGAACAGCTTTTTGTACGTACGTTATAAGCAATATCATTTTACTGGATTTCATTTCACTTACAAAAGAGTATACTTAAACGACGTAGCAATTGAAAGCGACATGAATAAAATGTTGCTTAAAAAATCATTCGTTCTAAAGAACATGCGACGTCGATTCTCACACCGATGAGTGTTGTCCTTGTCACAACTTGTCTTAAAATGATGATAATAAACCAGTTAAATCACTCCTTAGAGGATTGTACAATTCTCCACTCCTCTGTTATTAGTAGGTGGAATGCGTATCGGTATAGTAGAGCAATAGACTTTAATAGGAAGGGCATACTAACATAGCATACACACAAGCACGGATAAAGGATATCACTTATTCCCTAGAACGATACTGCTAATAATATGAAGCGCGGAATACAGCAAACACTCGAGCGACATCCACAATAGATCGATGTTTCTGGTTGAAAACGACTATTTTGCTTGTACATAGGTTAATGTGTTGTGCACTACTTCAAAATTTCGTGAAAAAAAAAATTATTTTTATTTTTAGAAATTGCATCGTATCCATTTTTGGCTATGCCAATTTTTCAGTTTACAAAACCTAAACTAACTTATGTATAGGAAGTTAAATATAAATTTCACTTTTTTCTGCTTAAATTAAAACCTTTTTTCCAGTTTTTTATAAGTAGCTTTAAAATCGATTCCCTCTAAAAGTTGCCACAGACTCACAGAGAAAGTTATTTGACCTTAGCCTAATCGAGCTTAAATCGCTTATTGTTGTTTTAATTCATCCCCCCTGTTGCATACTATGGTTTGCCATGTGCTTTCGTAAATAGTCTTTACGTGGATAACCTCGACCACAAATAGTACAGACATGTGGTTTCAGACCTTGATGAGCCATGATATGACGCTTAAGGTCTGTCGAAAATGTGTACGCCGCGTCGCACTGGTCACATTTATATGGTTTTTCGCCAGTATGTAACATGATGTGTGCTTGCAGACAAACTTTCCTAGCGAATGTGGCCGGGCACAAATTGCATTGTAAAGGACGTATGTGAGGGTTGTGCGTAATGTAATGGCCTTTTAGATTGGCTTTCGTCTTAAATCCTTTGTTGCATATGTCGCATTTGAACCGATCGTCGGCAAGCGAGTGCGCACGGACGTGTTTTCTGTAGGAGTCCTTCATAACGAATGATTTTGCGCATATTGGACAAACATAAGCCCGTTCATCTTGATGGGACCGTTCGTGGTCCGCTATTGCATTTTTATCGCGAAATATCCGTCCACACGTGGAGCATTGATATTGCTGCGTACGATACGGTTTCAACTGGTGTTCTCGTAAAATCCGCAAGTTTTTGTATCGACGATGGCATAAATCGCATTTATATAGATTGTTGGTATCTTCGGTAGCAGTTGTACTTTCCGGTAGATGTACGTCCCTAGCATGTTGCTTTAGTTGTTCATCAGTATTGAACTGTTCGTAACAAGCACAACACCGAGGTTGCTGTCCTTTTCGGTTGCTGTATGGCTGTACCACATCCAATACATGCGATTCTTTGTGGGCATTTAGAGAACTTTCAGATCTAAACTCCTCCACACATTGGTCACATTTGTATTGGTTTTCAATATAAAGTTGTTGCTTATGTAGGCTTAATGCTTTCTTTGTAGTATATCGTTTATAACATACGTTACATTCATGGGGCCTTGCATTGATTTTAGCGGGTTCGAAAATTTTCATGCTAAGATGCACGTTTTTTGAATGCTGTTGCATTTCTTCTACGGAATTCAGTTTTTGTTTACAACGACAGCAACGCTTCGGTATAGAGGGTTCAATTTTTACTTTTTTACGTTTCGGTTTTACTTTTTCTGTACTTGCTTCATCACGATCCTCTTTATCAGGGATAATGTCTAGTGGATGTTCATTGTTGTTCGTCGAACTCTCTTCCTTTACTGCATCTGTACTTGGTTGAAAATCAACCAGCGGTTCTGCATAAATACATTCATCACCAATCATCTCATCATCGGCAACTTCGGTTTTTATTTCATTCTCTCCAATATACGGTTTCAAAAACACTTCCAATGCGGAGCTACTAAAAAATAAAATATAATGTCAACTAATATGAGTAAAATCAATCAAAATTTCAAGGAAGTGAAATATAGATACACACCCAGCTTCGCAGCTTATTTGCATCAGCTGTTCTCGTAGTTTTGTGTTAGATTCATAACATCGGGTAACCATTTTATATGCCACTATAAGATCCGACTTACAGTCTGTGCAGCATTGATATGGCAGGCCATCATTTTCATCGATCTGTAGTATTGAATATTCCAAAGAAGTTTAGTTGAAGTTAACTATTGTTTATTGATTTATTTACCTCTATATTAACACACTGTCGCAGCATATCAATTAGAGAACACCCACTGATAACCTCATTTAGGGAGAAAACAGGTTTGGTCGAAAAAGAACAAATTCGACACAAATATTGGTCTTGAGACATGATAATTAGTTGAGTATCGAATACTTAAAAATTAAAATAAATTGAGATTGAGAGAAACAAGCTCCTATCGTATATTCATTGCACTGATTGATAAAACTGTTGGTAAATATTTTGAAATTGTATCAAATACTGAAGTAAAATGACAATCAACAGTTTTCTACACGAAAAATGTTAATGTAACAAAGTGAGTTGATTCTACACAGATTGAAGTGAACATTGTTTTGCTTCTCGGTAAGTTTAGATCGTTGAAATTATCAGAATTGTTGATCAGAATATTAGCACGAATAATAATAACATATTAGACATGTAGTCTCAAAACTTCATTCAGCTCCAAATAATGCCTAAATAAGTGCCCGTGCTTGGTTTTATTTTGCCCTCTTCTACATACTTCATCTTTATTTTGAGGACTTTTTTGTTGGAGTGCATAAAGCTACCGTGGTTATAAACTAAAGCAGATCATAAACAAAACAATAATAAATGTGTGATAGAATTAGTTTCTGAACTTTAGCAAAGCCATGTCTTCGCCAGAAAGCCAACAGAAACGATGTCGTATTTGTACGGATATTCGAGACGAATTCGTGACTCTTGATTATATTGTGGAAGGAAAATCTCTCGCGGAAATGCTGCACTACTGTCTTAGGCTTGAGGTTTGTTATGGATAAACGGTCTTTTGTCGCTAGTTCTTCATGTTTATTTTCATTTGGGTAGGTTTATAGGGATGATGGTTTGCCGTACCGATGTTGCATTGATTGCAAAGTAAGCTTGGAAGCAGCCTATAAGCTAATAGTTCGTTGTTTAGAATCTGCTGCATGGTTTCGACACTATCTTACTGGCGAAACATTCAAATCGCGGTAAAAAAAAGCAGTGCTAATAACAGTGATTAGCTTAGATTACTTGATTTTATTTTTCAGAAGTCTCGAAGATGTTGATGTAACGGGACTGAAATCAGAGATAGTCTTCGACGAGGCTAATAAATCTAGCGTCAATATTACAGATACTGATGTTAAAAGTGAAGGCAATGAAAGTTTAGAAAATGTAAATGAGCTGGATGATTCTGTTACAGAAGATGGTCAAGATGAAGACGAGCACAACAAATGCAGCATTGAGGAAGCCCACGATCAGGATAGACTGAAAGCTCTGCAATTGAAGACCACCAAATACGGAAAGGAAAAATCCCTTCCAAAGCGATGCTGCAAATGCAAAATTCACCTTAATAGTGTGAAAGAAGCTGAGGAACACTCTAAAACACATGTCGAGTCAAGAATTGTGGATCCTCAGAAAGTTGCAGCTCGACCCCACGAGTGCATGTTTTGTTTTAAACGCTACACTAAATTGCGAACGTTGATGCTTCACCAGAAAGAAATGTACGTCGACAAGCCCTTCAAATGTAAAGACTGCGAGGAAGATTTCAGTACTGATGTTCAACTGAGAGAACACATAGAAAACCACGGTAAAGACAAATCAAACCGAAAAGGACAGCTGCCAAAATGCTGTGCATGTTACGAGCAATTCGATACGGAAGAGATGGTGAAAAAACATGCCGAAGAAGTTCATTTCCCTGAAAGTCAAACCAGTGTGAATGACAATGATAACCAATTCGCCTGTGATGTGTGCCATCGTCGTTACAAGACTAAGCGAATTTTACTAGACCACAAGTCAAAACCTTATCGCACTAAGCAGTACCAATGCTCTCAATGTGGTAGAATATTCAGAGACAAGTGTGCTTTGTCGGATCACGAACGTTGCCATCAGGGGGAACGGCCCTTCATGTGCACGATCTGCTCGAAAACATTTGCCATAAAGGATTCTTTCCGAAAGCACGTCAGATCGCATACGATCGAGGAAGACCGCTTCAAGTGCGAAATTTGCGGGAAAGGGTTCAAAACGAAAGGCAATCTTAAGGATCATCATATAACGCACGCCTCGGATTACCGTCCCTTGAGCTGCAGTTTATGCTCGGCCACCTTCGCACGGAAGTCCTGCTTGAAATCGCACATGCGAATGCACACAGGCGAGAAACCGTTTAAGTGTAACATGTGTGATGCAAGTTACGCATTTTCTAGTGATTTGAAGCGCCATATTATGGCCCATAAGGGTATCAAACCGTACATTTGCAGTACATGTGGAAGGGGATACCCCAGACAGGATTACCTGCGAAAGCACATGGCCACCCACAATACGGCCAATTGAATTTTTGAAGATGATGTTTACCATGATTCAGTTACGAACAGTGAATAATGCTTTTTTGAAAGCATCGATTGTGGACTAAAATACAAATAACATTATATTGTGAGATTGACACATATGCTTGCATAGTTTTTAGTATTATTTTGTCACAAGGTTAACTTATGTAATAAAAATGTGATAGAGGTTTGGGCAAGTTGAATACAGTACAGCTGTATCGGATCTTTGATAGGTTGGTTGTATCGTTATAAAATGTCCGAATACTTCAAGAGTAGTCCAAAATAACGTTGTCTGACTGTCCCCGTCGGTGTGTTTCGCTAGAAATTTGTTGTTGAATGTTTTCGAGGGCTAGCAATTTGTTTAACCATCATAGCAAAATATGCCAAAAAGTATGTCTTAAAGCGCCCAAAAGATGTCCACTATTGAGACCCTGATTAGTTCCCGGCTAATTTGCTTGATGTAGTTTTTTTTTTCGTTTCTAACTGAATTTCATTTCGTTTTTCTTCAAGTATGATTGCTGGTTGCTAGTTCTGCATACAACGAATTTTGAACAAATAAAATCATAGTTCAGCGTAACTTCCAAGTTTTATCACTTTCTCAAAAATAGTATGTGATCACTTGTATATGTTCATATGTTGGGACGTCTTTTTCAGATAATCCACAAAGTTTGTTGATACGTTTATGAGCCCTTCGTGACTTTTATCCCGAACCAAAACACGGCTCATTTGTGTGCGTGTAATTCCATATATACATAATCCTGTTTAGGTTTTGACATTTAATTTAGGTTGGACTGAAAATTTAGGAACAACTTGTTCTGAAGCAATACTTTTCGAAATAACTTATGTTGTATGGATTAAATGTTTTAATTAAATCGGTTTTTGCAACGAGTGAAACGTGCGCAGTACTATGACGTCTAAGATATATACATTAGCGTGCCGCATTTGTACCCAGGCGGATGTTGACGAAATGGATTCGCTGTATGATACCGTCGCTGAGGAGAAGACCCCAGCTCAAATTATTGAAGAATGTTTTGGAATCGCGGTAAGCATATGTACTGATTAATTACAAATACCTACCAATCACCTTGTTCATCATTAGATCAAACCAGACGATGGTCTTCCAACAAAATACTGCCAAAGCTGCAAGGAGGATTTAGGAGCTGCGCTTCGTTTCCGCTGCCGATTGCAGGAGTCGGATGCCAAGTTTAATGATTTGCTTGCTGTACCGAAAATCGAAATAACGTACGCATAATATCCTATTTTTCCATATCGCTTAGTTTCACATCACTAATTTTAGGGAACCTGCGGACGGGAATATTTCCTCGGTGTTTATATCGGAAATTTTTATTAAAGCTGAAGATGAAGATCAGTCCGACTGTGAAGAAATGCTATTGAATGATGATAATTCAGTTGAAATCATAAAACCAAGAGTTCGGCAGAAAAGGCTTCAAAATAAGCGGAAGAAAAAGTTAGAGGATAACACATCTGAGCAGCATGAAGACCTGTCGGATTGTGTTGAAGGTAGCTCTGCAGAGGAAGAAGAAATACAACCTGATGCGTCCAAGCCTGCTAAAAAACGATGGGCAGAAATAAAATTTTCGGATTGCTCGTCTAGTGATGATAATTTTTCCGACTACGATAGTGGACAAAGTTCAGATAGTGAAACTGAAGAGAAACCTAAGAAAAAAAGACTTTATTACGGTGTTAAGGCGGATTCGCTACCCAAGCGATGCTGTAGTTGTAAGGATTTACCGTTGGATAGTCATGAAAAAGTTCAAGAACATTCCGATAAGTACCACTATCGATATCGTATCACCAATACGAGAGAAATTGAAGAGAACCCATTCGAATGCTTGAATTGCTACAAACGTTTTGATTCTAAGAAGGAGTTCCTACGACACCAGCGTAAAATGTACGTTGAACGGTTGCATCCATGCCCCAAATGCGACGAAGAATTCGCGAATCATTACGTCCTGCAACGACATCTGAAATTATATCACAAGAAAAAAATGATTATCGAGCGGATGGAAGAATTACGCCAAGAATCGCACATTTGTTGTGCGTGCAAGAAAAAGTTTGACACCCGTGAACAACTAAAAGCCCACGCTGATGAAATTCACTTGAAGGAGCGACAAACTTACGAAGGTGATTTTGAGTTTGAATGCGAAGTGTGTTATAGGCGCTTCAAAACACGACAATCTATGAAGGTACATCAGTACCGAATGTTTAAGGGCAAAAAGTTCATTTGTGCGCTGTGCGGTAAAGCGTTCAAGGAAAAGGCTTTCCTGCGTGACCATGAAAACTCCCATCGTAGAGAAAAACCCTACGAGTGTCCGAAATGCGATGCCCGATTCTCTATCAAAGGTTCGTATGACGCGCATGTCAGATTACATGATGCCAAGGAGGAGTTTAAATGTGAATACTGTGGTCGAGGTTTCCGAACTAAAAGTCTGCTGAAGGGTCATCTAACTGTACACTCCGAGGATCGGCCGTTCAAATGCCATCTCTGTCCAATTACGTTCACTCAGCAGCGATTGCTGGATTCTCACATTGAATTTCACCTGGGCAATAAACCTTTCAAGTGTCAACAATGTCCTGCATCGTATCGATACCAGCGCGACTTGCGGGGACACATCCGCGAGAAACATGAGGGAATACTGAGTTTCCAGTGTACGTACTGTCCGAAGGCATTCAACCGCAAAAAACCGTTGATGGTCCATTTGAAAACACACGAAGCCATTTAAACTTAGCGAGTTATGTTGGTGTGCAGTGTCAATAAAATATTATTGATAATGATTACAATTTGTATTACTACTTTTGTTGAATCTGTATAACAACTAAAGGCAGCATCGTGACGTTGGATGTTTTGTTTCCGAAAGCCGACTGGAGATCTAATTCGGTCTTGAATTCCTGTTTATTTGAATGAGTAAAAACTAAATAATTATTTTAATATTATTTATTTTCGTTCAAGTACATTTCTCATCGTGTGATGAGACTGGAAAAGTAATACAATTGTTACAATTGGGGTTTCTGTAAGTGAATTGATTCAAAAAATTTCTCTCACATAAGAAATAGTAATATTCAAATGGACAACGATTATTCATCATATTATGATGCTTTGCATAAAAATTAGTGTACTTCATCAGGAAAACGGTGGTATAGATTCTGTAAGATTTTTCTCCACTCATAGATTTGAGTTATACACTACAAAAGTTTACTGGCAGTCAATTCTTGCAAAGCCTGGAAGATCTCGAGATATGATGCAGGTCATCGTTTATTTAAATCTCGGCTTGTTAGAGCCATTAAAATCACAGTGTTAATTTGGTAATTTCTTGGTATACAAATCGTAAGCTGCAAAGTATGAAATAAACAGACGGTTCTGTTCAGAAATTGGAATGTTCAGTAGTACATTCCTGTTTCATTAATTCTTCAGAATCGAAATAAGGAACACTGAAATTTATCCTAATTGCTAATAAGCGTAATGTACTTGTTCAGCTTTGTGGTAACATATAACAACAATATCGCACGCTAGCTAGGGGGGCTAATGCGGTCTCGATCAACTAGATTGGGTGAGAGAATTCGATATCGTTATTATTTCAGGCACATTTTGCATGTTATATGATAAGTACAACGATACACCGTGCCCCAGTGCTGAGTCGAGAAAATTTCCAGCTCGAAAAGATCCTCGACCTGATCGGGAATCCAACCCGATATCACAACCGTGTGGGAGAGCTAGCCGACCGACATCGCTAACCACAGAACCACGGGGACCAACATAACAAATATAAACCGTTATTTTCGATTGTGGATTGAGTGTGAAAAATGAAATAAAGCAACCTTTTTCACTTATGAGTCATTCTTGTATTTCGACTATTTTATTAAAGGTACATATTTAATCCATCGTCAATTTTCGTGTGATTTCAGGTGCTCAATCAAGAGCTTTTGCCTGATGTACGCTTTAGGGCAAATGTGGCACTTGAAGCTTCGGATCCCTTCGTGTTTTTCGCGAATGTGCCGGCGAAGATCACGTTGATGAATGTACGAGGCAGAGCATAGCTGACATTTGTGTGGCTTAGATCCAGAGTGTGCTAGAATGTGCGAATCCAGCAGGTTTTGTCTGGTAAACGTAATCGGGCATAGATGGCACTTGAACGGTCGATCACTGTTGTGAATTTGCAAATGACTGAGCAGAAGGCTCTTTTTACGAAAACCTTTTCCACAATATTCACATTTGAAGCATTCTTCAGCGTCGTGCATTTTCACGTGTACATCAAATGAATTCTTAATCGCAAATTTAGCTGCGCAAAATGGACATTCAAATTTAGTAATTTTTCGGTGCAAATTTTCATGCTCCGCAAGTCGTACTTTCTCTCTGAAAACCTTTCCGCAAAGTGTGCAAACAAATTTCTTCTCCTTGAAAAGTCTTAGCTGGTGATGTCTGAGGGATTTCTGGGTTTTGAACCGGTTGTAGCATACGTTGCACTCAAACGTGTTGGTTGTTTCGTTGAAAATTCGGTCGGGGTAGTGTACTTTTTCAACATGTTCCCTGAGCTCATCTTGCGTAATGAACTTCTCTTTACAAGCGCAGCATATATTCTCCCTTTTCCTAATTTCTTCCAATTCAGTTGTGATGAATTTTTTCTGGTGATCGACTTTAATATGCTTTTTAAGTACGAACAAATTGGCGAACTCCTCTTCGCATCGTGAACATGGATGCAGCACATCGACAAACATCTTTCGTTGATGCTGCAGGTATAACTTTTTTGTTTCGAATCTTTTAAAGCATACTGAACACTCGAAAATCCTATTCCCATATTCCTTCGGGTTGCTCAAGCGGTCGCTTTGATGATACGTTACGGAATGTTCTCGGACTTTTTCGTAGCTGTCTAAAGGTTCCTTACATGAACAACATCGTTTCGGAGCGGAGTTTGACTTAACGCCATAATACAGCCGCTTAGGCGCTGGATCTGCTTCATTTTCTTCCGGAGAATTATTGTCTTCTTCGGATGACCAGTTAGGGGAAGCGTACTGCTCTTTTAGTTTCGTTGATTTTGTTTGAATTTCTTTTACAAGATTTAACTTCTTTGGGAGTTCTTTTTTAGGTCGTTCGGCTGGTTGGTCTTGTCGGCTTCTATGAATTGTATCGAAATCGTAATTTGTCGGATTATCTTCATCTTCGTATTCATTATCTATATTTTCTTCCAATAATTCGGTTTTTATTTTAAGTTCCGCAACGAAAGCAGAAGTTTGTTGGTCCTCCGCGACTCTACAAGTATGTAGGAAATGTTACATACTAAACATTGAAGAATAAGGACTTTAAAAACGTTAACCCATGCGTGACTTTCGAAAATATCTTACCCAATTGTTTTCTCGTTAGTCGAAGCATTTTTTAATTGTAACTCCGAAATTCGCAGGTTTTCCACGAATCGATGTGCTGCTTTGAGGTCAGATTTGCAGAGTGTACATATTCTGTTCATAGTTTTGTAACGTCGAATCTGGAGTAGATCATTTGCACTTTGCATTTGTTCCATATTATTATCAGCATTCCATAATCTTACCGTAATCTTGAAGCAATCGTAGATAATTGTAGCCGCAGGACACTTTTCATTCAATTTTTCAAATAAGGACCACATTTTTGACGCTACCTTCTGCGGTTTAGCACAGATTCTGCATACCCTTCCGTCCGTATTCATGTTTAAACTCTCTACGTTGTTTAAATAATCAATTAAATAATTTCAATTCACTTGTAGGTAATGTAGGTTTATCTTTCGTTTACATCCTAACTCTTGTATGTATTGGAGATCGTCTGAATACTGCAATGGCAATAATAACTTGATGTTTTGCTTGCATTCTATCTTCTTCCTTCCAGTTTCCCAAAGCTGTCAAAATTGTTGATTCTCTAGTTGAACCAATCATATAATAGTTGTGAGTTTAAATAGTTTTTGTTCATTTCTACGTAGTGCAGAACTAGGGGAATAACATGTAACGTTTGTTATGCATGAAATAAATCTATCAGCATTTATTGTATATTCATACATATAACCAACTTCGGTGAAATAATACTATGGGTGTGTTTGAAAGTTACCGTCTACACTGGAATACTGGAATTTAAACAGTCTGCACATCGCTCTCTTGTTTCATGTAGTTCACAATGAACGAAAACCTCCATTGTCAAATTTGTGGTCAACCTCAGACCCTGACGGAGATGTCCTCATTATCAGAACCATTGTTTGATGGATGTTCGGCTGCACAAATAATTTGGGATTGTTTTAGACTCAAGGTATGCTTGCTTTTGCACAAGCTGAATGATGGTGTGATTTCAATCATATTATTTTCCTCTAGCTATCTGATGATAATAAGAATAGTTTGTATTGCAAACAATGCAAACAAGATATGGTGGCCGCCTCAATTTTTGTTAACAAAATACGTCAATCGAATCTTAAGTTGGAATCTATCACGACTATATTAGAAGAGATACCAAAAGTAGAAATAGTGTAAGTATTTTAAACAAGTTAGAAAAATATTTATCTGAGAAGTGATAATGATCCATAACAGGGAACCTACTGATACAACGATCGTTTCGGTTTTCATTACTGAGACAGATATCAAGACTGAATGTACTGAAGATGGACCTGGATTGTTAAGTAACGTAACCAGCGATAAAAGTGTTTTAAGATCTATTACGAAAAATGAAGGACAACATGTTGCAGGATCTACAATGCATAATGATGAGTCTGATAAAACTAAAAAAATTCTCTGTAATGGAATCAAACAAGAAGAACTACGAAAAAAAAATGGATACGTAAAAGTATCTAGAAGAATGAGTTCACATTCTGCCCGATCAGATGATGGAATTTCAGCATCTTCCAGCGATTCCGAAGAATCGGACTATGAAGCTGAAGAAAACTGTCACGACGATAGTGATGAACAGCTAGAACGAAAACGTCGCAACTACGGTGTGAAGCCTAATTCTCAACCCAAAAGATGTTGTTCATGCAAAAATATGACCCTTGACACGCCTGAAAAGGTTGAAGAGCATTCAGTTAAATATCACCTGAAAATGCGTCTGTCAAATCCGAAGGATTTTGAGGGTAAAGTTTTCGAATGCCTAACATGTTTCATGCGGTTCGAAACCAAGAAGCTTTACCTGCAGCATCAACGTAAAATGTACGTCGATATGTTACATCCTTGCAAACAGTGCGAAGAAGAGTTCGCCAATTTTCATGTTCTTCAAAAGCACATGAAAAATAATCATCAACGAAAGCTGAAAATTCACGAGTTAGAAGAGATGCGAATACAAAGCAATATTTGCTGCGGCTGTCGTGTTAAATTTACCTCCCAAGAAGAACTGAAGGCACATGCACATAAAGTACACTTACCTAATCGTGAACAAAACTATAGTGATAATACGGTTGAGTGCGATGTTTGCTATAAAATTTACAAATCTGCCAAATATTTGAAAGATCACAGATTGCGGTTTTTCAAGAAAAAGAACTTGATTTGTTCCCAGTGTGGTCGCAGTTTTCGCGAACGTTCACAGCTGGAAGGCCACGAAGATTCGCATAGAAACGTTCGAAAGTATGAATGCCCTATTTGCTCAGCAAAATTTTCAATGAAAACGTCCTGGCAAGTTCACGTCAAGTACCACGATGCGAAGGAAAATTTTCATTGTGAATACTGCGGAAAGGGCTTTCGGAAAAAAGGTCTCATGAAGGCCCACCTGCGAATTCATTCTACGGACAGACCACACAAATGTCCAATGTGCCCATTAACATTCACGCAGAAGAATCGGTTGAACTCGCATGTCTTGGAACATTCCGGTTTGAAATCATTCAAATGTGATCGCTGTCCTGCTTCCTATGTTCATCAACGAGCTCTCAGGAGACATGTTCGTGACAAACACGAAGGGATACAAACGTTCAAGTGTAACATTTGTCCCAAAGGATTCATTGAGCAGAAGCCTCTACTAATTCACCTAAAAACCCACGAACGTAGCACGGAGGCAACTTTCTCAAAAACGTAAAATAAATATTTATTGGAATAGCTTTGTTCATTTCAATTTGTTAATTCTACGATATTCCTAATCAGCTCTCACAGCATACTTACTGTTCCAATCTCTCTCGAAAACGGCCTGAAGATCACCAACTATTGTACCATTAGGATTGAAAGATGACATAACCAACCCTATACCGGCAGTGTTAATGAAATAGTCTCCAGACCAGTTTGATGTTCCAATGTAGGCTGTGTTATCGGTAACCATGTACTTGTTATGGTTCACTCTACCGAACGGAATCTTTTGCTGATCCTTGTCGGATGGCACCATGAAACGTTTGACCTCAATAGTAACTCCTGCGATACAACCGGACAACGCTTGAATGGAGTTCAGAAAATATGCTTCTGATTGACGCGAGTGCTTCCAGTAGGAGATAAGAAGTCGAACTGAAACTTTTCGTTCTATCGCTGCTTTGCGGAGAGCATCGTCAATGATAGGCCAATAGCTGAAATTTGCACGAATGAAATTTCCCGCTTGTTGTTCAGGATTAAACATTTTTTATACTCACTGTGGTTTTGCAGTGTACAAAGTTAGAGGAAAATAATCCATTACAGATATGTGAATAAATTTTTCCGCGCGTTGTATTACGTCCACTATTGCATCTAAATCGTTTGAACGACCGCTTGGTGACATTGGAGGTGGTGAACTCTACAATTTGACGAAAGGTTGTAACTAGCAACAATTATAGGCTAAAAAAGTTATACTTACCGATAAATACGTATCGACTATAAATTTATCATTAGCTTTAACAGAAATAGAGTTGTTCGAATTATACTTGGTTGAGTATTTTTCGGGCCATTGAGGCGGAATTTTAGAGTTTGCAGTACCCATGTCCCAGTAAACCTAGAAGGAATTTTGAAAAACGTTACAGATTTGTACACATTATTGAACAAGCTTACATCAAATATTTTGGCCACATCAGACGCTAAACAGGAGCAATTCGTTACTAGCACCCCAAGCTCTTTAACCTGAGTTAGTGATCGCCAATCCATGTTCGCACTGCCCACATAGAAGTGAGTTCTATCTACAATCCAAACTTTAGTATGCAACACTCCTCCGCCGAATAATCGCGGAAAATCTACCGAGCGTACTTGTGCCGCGTTTCTTCTGGACAGAATGTCCGTATCTACGCTTGGATTCGACGATGTTGGAGCACTTTGAGCTATTTTTATACTAACTGTTCCATTTAATCCGGTTTCAAGCAGTTGTTTGAAAATATCTTCTCCTTGCCATGCACTCGAATGATTGTAGACATCTTCACCTCTAAGCGTCCAATAGAAGGATCCAATTTCGATCGTTCGTGTAGCTAATCCTATCAATGTCTTCCAAGCGTCATAGGTTGACAAAAACGTTGGACTTCCGTCGGGGTAGATCAGACCGTCTGGAATGCTTTCCACTATTTGAATACTAAAGCGAAATTATCGTTAAATTTTCAAATGGTATATGAGATGTATTTTTTTTTTCTCACTTGCATCCTTGATCGCAAACATCTCCTTTTAGGCGACTAGTCTTTTCTCTCAAGTTGTACAGCTTTTCGTTTTGTTCTAGCAGAGGTAGCAACACAACCAACACTATCAACATAAGCAACAAAGAAATAGGGATGCAAGATGGTTTGCACCAGCGTGAGAAAGACCATCTTCGAATATAGAGATAGATAGCGGTTAAAAATCGTCACTGAGAACATATATAGTCCGTTGAGATAATGAATTGTTTACCTATGTTCATCGCTTTCTTCCCAAACGAAATCTTCGTTAATGGTGGATGAATTTGATCCATTTTGTACCTGTAATAAGTTTAATTTATTGTACTTCTCGTAGCTGATGTGGTGTGCATGATAACCTTTTTCATGTTGTTGCCTTGTTGCTTGCCTAGGTATCTCTCTGTGTTTAACGCAGGCTTCATTTGGTACTGACTGCTAATTTTGGTTCCTAGTTGCAATATTTTACAAACGACATATGGCTAATTGCTATAGTTTAATCTTCACCGTACGCATTTGCATTATTTATTCAACTTGTGGGTATTTACCTAACCATTCGCACAATAGAAATGATACTGTAATAGTTGGTATCACTGACAAAGATGGGTTTAACTACTGGACTGTTCGATAGAAGCAGAAAGAATACGCCGGTATCGAGATGCTTATTGGTTTCACACAAAGCATAGCAAGCAGCTTAAGCCGTATTCAATCTAGAATAAGTTTTCAATATGTCCCAGCTACTATGCTACAGCAGCGCCAGTAAAGGAATATTTTGTTAATGTGTCAAAAAGATGTTGCACTGAATCGTATTATTTTGTGTTGATAAACGGACCATACCTACCAATAATTAGTGGGAGAAAAATATCAATAAATCAAAGTTTTAAAATTGTTTTGTTAAACCATATGGTTGGATAAACGTAACACTTCATCATTATTCCAAACATTAAATTTGATAATAAACATTGGTTAGTTCATTGATAAACTATTTATTATCTCTGTGATATTTTCATGGTCCACTTCACATTAAATGAAATTATTAATGTATGTTGCTCAAATAAACACTGGAGTTACTTTTTACCTTCTGGATATGTAAAAAACGTGTGAATTTTGAAATCACTGACACTCTTTTTGTGAAAGAAAAAATATCAAAACATACCGCGTAAAAAATATGGTAAATCAGTGCAAAACAAAACACTCAAATTTCAGATTCCGTGAAATAAAACACGTTAGTGGTAAAAAATGAGCTGCCTACTTTGTTCGAAGTAGCATGGAACGGGGTGAAATTGATCAATTTTCATAATATTTTCCAATTCACTCGCTTCATGTACATTTTTCCCGAAATATTTTACAATTAAAACAAGTACTGGTATGTGCTCAAGACAACCTGGATGGCTATTGGTGAAATTTCGTTTACTTTATGAAATATTTAACTGACCTGGTTAACTGTTGCCCATTTTTGTCTTTATATAAATAATTTTAAACCTTCCAAATTGATTGATTCCTTGCGATTTGTTTATAGTTTGCAAATGCACGACGAATCGGCCATTGGATACGATCAAAGTCAAAAGACACATCGTTTGAAATGATCGGTTTTATCGGAATGATAACATTCTCGTCTTTCGGCTTCTGTACAACACCGCGATTCTGGAAATACCCATTTTGGGTGGTATTCGGTCTGGCATCTGAGCATCAATCTGATTCCGGAAATACCCATATTGGGTGGTATCCAGTTATTTCGGTTATTTTCTAGAAACCGTAAGTGGCCATTTATGAGTTCAAAATGGTGTCCAGGTTCAATGCTTGGCTTCTATGCAACATCTCGATTACGGAAAAATCCATATTGAGTAGTATTCGGTGATTTTCGGCTGTTTCCCAGAAGTTCCCATCTTGCAATTCAAAGCTCATATTAGGTGACAATCGGCCATTTTTGGCTGTTTCCCAGAAACCTGAAGTTGCCATCTTACAATTCAAAATAGTGTCTGAGGTCGATTTGTGGTCATCATTATGATTCCGGAAATTATTCACTTTCCGTTGTATTTATTCACTTTCCGTTGTTTTTCAGAAACCGGAAGTCGTCATTTTGGAATTCAAAATGACATTTGGAGACCATTTCTGACTTCTGAGCATAATTCAGGTTCCGGAAACATCCATTTAGAATGGTATTCGGTCATATTCGGCCGTTTTTCAGAATCAGGAAGTTTCCATCTTAAATTTAACAATGGCGTCTGGAGTCGGTTTTTGGCTTCTGTACTTCATCCCGAGCATTCTAGGCTGTTTTCCGGAAAAACTGGTTGTGTAGATGTACAATCAACTAAGGAAAGATCACTTCCAATTTTTTAATCGTGTATTATGCAACGATGAAAAATTCCTATAAATATTACATGAGACTTAGAAACATAGTAATTCAGAAAGTGTGGTTAACTTACGTTTAGTATTTAGATCTATCCAATTTTTGTATATAGGTTTTAATTATTATTTTATAGGTTACAATCTAGGGTAAGAATTTTATTAGGCAATTAGAATTCATATTCAGCATACAAATTAGATTTAGGAATAGTATTTACCTAGTAGTATTAATAACATATGTTGAAAATCATTTGGCTTTAATATAATACGCCCTATTTAATGTAATATAATTTGAATAACTTTTACGCACGGCATGTGCAAATTGCTCAACCACTCTTATCTTAACTTATTGATCGCTTTTCTTCCGTCTTCTGACACTTTTGACGTTTCTGCCTTGGATGGGTTGCCAGAAATATCATCCTGTTCAGTATGTGAGGCGCGTCGACCAGGGGGTCGTCACACTCCCCCCCGGTATGCCACCCTGGCTTACTTACGCATCGCGTCGAACATCGAGCACTGCCAGCTTGACCACTGGACGTTCATAAACTCCTCCGGATGCTGTTTGAACTGCTGCTGACCTCACCCTACCATCTTGCCTCTACACTCTGCCTTTGGGCCAGCAGTTACGTGGATTTCCGGGGTCTACGATGACGACTATGTCGCCTACCTCGACTGGCTTGACATCGCCGTACCATTTTGTGCGTCTTGTGAGGTCTGGCAAGTAGTCACGAACCCAACGCCCCCAAAAAATATTTGCTTCGCTTGTGAAGCACGCCAGGAGCGCTTCAACGCCTCGGTACTGTCGTCAAATGATGTTACCGGCTTAAGGCCACTGGATGAACCCAAGATAAGATGGTTTGGTGTTAGAACCGGAGCCTCCGGATCTTCTGCTGGAACGTGCGTTAACGGACGTGAGTTGATAATGCTTTCGATCTCTATTAACAAATTTCGAAATGTTTCGTCGCTGAGTTGGCGTCGAGGTTGCATGTCTTGCAGATTACGCTTCACGATCTGGATTAGCCTTTCCCATGCCCCGCCCATGTGGGGAGAAGCTGGTGGAAGAAAACACCATTCGGTATGGGGACTGACTATTTCCTGGACAATCTTTATTTGATCCAATTCTTGCAGTGTCAGTTCAAGTTCTTTATTTGTTGCCACAAAGTTCGTGCCGCGATCGCTGAATATTTTACGCGGTACACCTCGTCGTGCCATAAAATTGCGTAGTGCCATCATGCATGAGTCTGCGTTAAGCGTATGTGCAATCTTAATATATATCGCCCGTGTCGTCAGACATGTCACTAGTACACCCCACCTTTTCTCTGATCTTCGTCCCACCGACACAGCGAACGGCCCAAAATAATCCACCCCCACAAAGGTAAAGGGCCTACTGAATGCTGCCAATCTAGCTTCTGGTAGTTCACCCATCATCGGTGCTTGAGGATGCGCCTTTTCGTTCTTACACCTTTGACAGCTTGCTCGCACGCTACGGTAAACAACACGAAGCTTCGGAATTCTATACACTTGTCGCAACTCATTGATCACAGTCTCATGATTGCGGTGGTGATATCGCATGTGATAGTCGCGCACAACAAGCTTTGTTATGTGGTGAATTCTTGGGAGGATGATTGGATTCCGTGCATCCATTGTAGCATATTCGCACTGACTGATTCTTCCACGCATTCTCATCACTTGTTGCTCGTCTAGAAACGGACTCATCGTGTAGATCGTCCTCTGTTTCGGGAGAGCCTTCGCTGTGGCGTTGCTGCTCAGGAGAATTTCTATTTCCTCTGGGAAGGAGTCATACTGTGCCTGCCTAATAACACGATTACTTGCTTGCTGTAGCTCTGCGCAGGAAAGGGGGCCAATCTCGCGTTGGACTTCCAGTACCTTGCTCTACCATTTTTGAGAAATCGGTGCGCGTAAGCTACAGCGCGGATTAGAAGTGTCCAGTTACTGAAGTCTTCTACAGGTAAACGCGGTTTTAAAGTTATTCGGTGATGGAGCAGACTAGGCTGTATTTCTTCCGTCGTGGAACCGGTTGTAAACGGCTCGGATGGCCAGTCATCGCTGTTCTGCTGTAGAAATTTTGGTCCTTTGAGCCATCGACTTTCTCTACTAAGGTCCGGCAATCGTTGCCACTTTGTTGCTTCATCTGCTACGTTGTCTTCAGAGCTAACCCATCTCCAGTTTGCTATATCGCTGGTCTCCAGGATAGTGCTAACGCGAAAGGCGACGTACTGCGAGTAGCGGCGGTGGTCTGACCGTATCCAACATAGAACATCGCGAGAGTCAGTCCAAAAATATTTATCGTCCACCTTGAATGATAGGCTGCTAACAACCGTGTTCGCTAGTCGCGCACCAATTACTGCGGTTTGTAACTCGAGCCTTGGAATTGAGACGAACTTTAGCGGCGCAACGCGCGCTTTTGCCGCCACGATTGCGCATTCTATAACACCTTTCTGTTGAAAAAGTAGATACACTACTGCTGCATAGCCATCCTCGCTAGCATCGACGAAGGTGTGTAGCTGTGTTCTAGTTTCTGGGGCAATCTGCGTCCGGGAGCGGTAACATCGCTGGATACGGACGTCCTGTACTAACGGCAAAACTCCTATCCACTTCCCCCATTGTTCATGAAGTTTTTCCGGAATTTCGTCATCCCAACCAACTCCTGCGCGCCATATTTTTTGTAGCAGGACCTTTAGGAAGATCAGAAGGTTCGATAGCAGTCCCAGAGGATCGTAGGTCCTCAGTACCTCTCTCTTGGTTGGTCGCCGTTCTCCGGATAAAAGACCAATGTCGTGCTTTGGCGATAACTTGAAGGTAAGCTCGTCCGTTGCAGTCTGCCACCACATGCCTAAAACCTTCTCTGTAGCTAGCTCTGACCCTAGATTAAGGCTCTTCTCGTCGATTCGTTCCTTTTGCAAGGCAGCAAGCACTGCTGAAGAGTTGGAAACCCAGCTACCCATTTGAAATCCGGCCTTGGCTTGAACGTGGCGAACCTCTTGTGCCAACCGAATCGCTTCATTTTCGGTTTCCGTGCTAACCAGCATATCATCCACGTAGTGGTTTTGTACTATTGCCGTTGCTGCTGCTGGGTACTCTCCTGCGTGTTTTTCGGCGTTCAAGTTTTTAACATATTAGCAGCGTTGCCAGGTAATTTTTTAAAAAATCTGGAAAAGGCAAAATAAAAATCTGGAAAAAATCTGGCAGTCATTTCGTGGGGTGAAAGGTTAATTTTTCGAATAAAAGTCTTGGTGAACGCAAAATTTGAGGTGACAAAATTGCAAAATTTCGCGCCAAAATTGAAGTGATGACCTTTTTGCGGAACAGAGAAAATAAAATCTGGATAAAATCTGGATCATCCATGAAAAATCTGGATAATTTGACATCAAAGCTGTTTACCTGGATACATGTCCAAAAATCTGGATAATCCAGCTAAATCTGGATACCTGGCAACGCTGCATATTGGGCACAGCTTGGTGAACAACATGCTCCAAACGTCATCACTTGCATGACAAAGGTACTTGGAGCTACATCTGTTGGATTTTTCTTCCAAAGAAATCGTTGACAATCTTGGTCCTCTTTCGAAATCCACACTTGGTGGAACATTTCCCGCACATCTCCACATATTGCCACTTTATTTTCCCGAAACTTGATGAGCACAGAAACAAGGGACGTCAGCAAATCCGGTCCGGTGAGCAGCATTGAATTCAGGGATATTCCGTTGGTTTTCGCCGCTGCGTCCCAAACGATTCGCACCTTGCCCGGTTTGTTTGGGTTGAATACTGGAAAGATAGGAAGGTACCATATTCGTGGTCGGGGTTGGGATAGCTCATCTTCCTTCAGCCTGCGTATATATCCTTTCTTGCAGTATTCGATGAGTTTCATCCGAAGTATCGACTCCAACTCAGGATCTCTTTTGAGGCGTGATTCCAAACAACGCCAACGTTGTAAAGCCGTGGATCTACTATTCGGGAGGCGGAGATTGTCATACTTCCACAGCAATCGAGAAACGTAGTGTCCACTTTCGGTTTGTTTGAAGGATTTCAAAATATCTATTGCTCGTTGGTCTTCAGTTGAAATAAGTGAATGTTTCGGTTGGTAAATGCCTACATTTTCGACCGCGAAATATTCGCGCACCGCCGCTTCGTTCAGCTCATCACAAGAGCACCTTTGCGTCTTGTGATACCCAACGAATTCACCGCTCGGTTTTGATCCACCGTGTATGATCCAGCCTAACCGAGTTTTTGTGGCGATCGGCTGGTTAAGTTTACCTTCCTTGCCTTTTAATGGAAACGATAGGTTAGCATTATCAATTCCGATAAGTATACGGGGCTGGACATCTTGGTATGATTCAGCCGGGATACCATTCAGGTACGGGTACTTGTCTGCTAATTCCTTGACATTGACGGACTGATGAAAGAGGTCGAGACTAGAAACGGTATGTACCTCTTGAAGACGATACCTCTTGTGATTCTTCCCTGTTCCGGAGATCTCAACGCTCAATCGTAATGAGTCTTTCTTGGTGACTTTTTCCGCTCGTCCATCGGAGACATAAGGGTTCCAATTTTCCATTCAGCTTAAGCTCTGCTGCTAAAGTGGCATCCATTAGCGTAAGTGATGACCCGTCATCCAGGAACGCATAGGTTTTCAGGATTTTTTCAGGTCCATGCAGTAGGACAGGAGCTACCCGAAACAGTGTTTCGTTCGTGGACTTTACATGGGTATTACATTGCCATTCGCTACTTTTCGGCACGGAAGATGTCGAAGCATTGTTCTCGCATTGCGTATTTGATGAAGTATTGCTTTCTCGTTGATGATTATGCAGTAGTTGATGATGCTTGAATTGGCATCTGTTCTTTCCACAAATCTGTTGAGACTTGCACGCTGTTTTGTGTTTTTTCAAGCATTTCCTGCAAAGCTCAAACTCTTTTACGGTTGCCCAACGGGAATTGTATCCGAGCTCAACGAACCGTGCACATTTTTCCACCGAAGGGCAGCTGGCCTTGCATACTGGACATAATTTCTCAGTCGGAGTTGGTGGAGCTAGTTTGTTGGTTCGAATCGTTCTGTTCTGCTGACCATCGTTTGCTTGACCCGCATGTGCGTTGAGATAGGCTGTTTCCTTTTTACCACGAGCCGCTCTCGGATCACTGATTGATAGTGTAGCAAGTGGGCAGACCGCTTCCGCCAGGTCGTACAACCATGTCGAAAAGGTAGTGAGATTAACGCGTGGGACAGTTCGTCGATATTTTGCCCAGTCAACCTTAATCGATGAAGGCAGCTTGTCAACAAGTTCGTGTAGAAGCACTACATTATATGTATATTCATCCAGCTGGCAGGCTTCTATTGTGGCGCATAGATGTTGAACTGCCAGTGAGAATTCGACTTATGTGTCCAGTCTTTCGGGTTTCGGTGGCGGAGTGGTCTTGATTTTTGCAATTAAATTATGTATAATTATTTCGGGATTACCATACAACATATTTAGGGTCGATATGATTCCCTGCACATTCGCCGGATGCATTAACCTGCATTTTACAGCTTCATAAGGCGAATTAAATTTTCCTCCTGCGTATATCCACACATTTCGGTCGATGTCGTGAATGTGGAATAAAACAACGGCCATTCTTCTGGAACACCACTAAATATTGGGAGTTCTCGCGAAACCGCCTGACGTGCGGCGAGTTGTTTTCCTGATAAGTAATTCTCATTTTCTCTTGGTGGTGTTAGTCTTGGAGTAGAGCGTAAGTTTGGCATAAAGCCTGCTCCATTATTCCCTACTTGCTGATAAGTAATCTGCCGACTGTCATTCGGTTGAGTTTGATTAACATCAGCTGGTAATAAGCGCGATCTGTGCACATTTGTATTATTTGACGCACTTAGCCAATCATATACTCGCCGGCTCGATCGTTCTTCCTCCACATCTGATAACGAGGCATTTTCGTTGGCCATCTCTTTGAGTAGCTCGTGTCGCTTACGCAGGTATTCACGTCGGTTCGATTCTTCTGCTTCTTGGATTTTTCTCTCTTCGTCCAAAAGCTGTAACTGCAATTCCAACTGTCTCTGCTTGGTGAATCTTCTGGAAGCTGCATCAGAACACTGGCTCAGGTTATCCTCTACTGCTCGTTGCTGATTTAGCGGAGGATGGTTTGGATGAAGTGACTCTGGCAACTGGTTGTTCGATCCCTCTATTAGAACGGTTGGTTGTGCAAACGGAATTGACTTCGGTGGACCAGTGATCGGTGCTGACGGAATAGGCTGAGTGACGCTTGATGACACTGTATAACATTGACCCGACATGTTTACCTTTGATATTGGCGCATATGGGTTTGACTGGCTAACAGACGAGTTCGCTGGTATGGGAGGCATCGAATAATTAATTTGCGTCGACTGATATAGTGGCATAAAGCAAAAAGGTGACATGAACGAAGTCGGGGGCATAAGCGATTGGGGTGGCATTGAAACATTGGCATTTTTTCCAATCGAAGGGTAAACTGTATTTGGTGGATACAACAAAGAAGATGTGACAGCTATGCTAGCCACTAGGTCGGAAGAGGTACACAACGGTGTTTCATCTGGCGTGATTATGGTACTACGCGTACTTACAGGCAACAATGGGTTCGCCGATACCTTGGTTTTGGCTTGCTGCTCATCTTGGCTAACAGGGCACAGCCAATCTTGATTCTCGACGTCTTGATTTACTCCCACGCAGTCGAAGTGGTACCAATCATCGCACTTGTCGCATTGTACCATACGGGAGTCGTCTCCACCGGTACAGTGTGACGTTTCACTAAAGCTCCCTCCTTCCGAATCGTTAGCTTGTTTCGGCATCGTTATCCGGGCGTGGATAAACGAATTTTTTATATTGTTGATGTACAATCAACTAAGGAAAGATCACTTCCAATTTTTTAATCGTGTATTATGCAACGATAAAAAATTCCTATAAATATTACATGAAACTTAGAAACATAGTAATTCAGAAAGTGTGGTTAACTTACGTTTAGTATTTAGATCTATCCAATTTTTGTATATAGGTTTTAATTATTATTTTATAGGTTACAATCTAGGGTAAGAACTTTATTAGGCAATTAGAATTAATATCCAGCATACAAATTAGATTTAGGAATAGTATTTACCTAGTAGTATTAATAACATATGTTGAAAATTATTTGGCTTTAATATAATACGCCCTATTTAATGTAATATAATTTTAATAACTTTTACGCACGGCATGTGCAGATTTCTCAACCACTCTTATCTTAACTTATTGATCGCTTTTCTTCCGTCTTCTGACACTATTGACGTTTCTGCCTTGGATGGGTTGCCAGAAATATCATCCTGTTCAGTATGTGAGGCGCGTCGACCAGGGGGTCGTCACAGGTTGATGTATTTGTTTAATTTGTATGGGAGAACTCCCCCCCTTCCATGGACTCAGAGTGTCAAACCACCATAGAAATTTGTGTTTGATTTGTATAAGAGCCCTCCCATCCAGAGGGGAAAGGGGTATTTTGAACCACAATGAACATATTTGCTTCCAAAATCCTCCACATGCCAAATATGAATCCATTTACTTGAGTTCTCGAGTTGTTGAGGAATTTGAGTTTCATTTGGATAAGACCCCTCTCTTCCAGAAAAGGGAGGGGTGTCGAACAACCATGAGAATTTTCCTTGTCTTAACATCACAAACCAGGTTCCATTTACTTGATTATTTTTCGAGATGTGCAAAAATTTGTGTTTTATTTGTATGGAATCCCTTCTTTACGAAAGAGGGAAGAGTGTCAAACCATCATGGACATATTTGTTTTCCTCTTTCCTCTAAAAACATTTACATGCCAAATTTGGCTGTATTCGCTTGATTGGTTCTCGAGTTGTATGAAATTTGTGTTTTATTTGTATGAGACCCCCCCCTTTTCTGTCGAACCATTATGTACATATTTTTTACTCCTAAAAGCACTCACATGCCAAATTTGGTTCCATTTACTTGGTAAGTTCTCGAGATGTACAGAAATTTGTGTTTCATTTGTATGGGACCTCCTTCCTGAATAGGGAAGGGTGTCGAACCCCTATGGACATATTTGTTACCCCTGAAAACATTCATATGCCAAATTTGGTTCCGTTTTATTAGTTCTCGTGATGTGCGAAATTTGTGTTTCAATTGTATGGGACCCCTTCCTTACTGAAGAGGGAAGGGTGTCGAACCATTCTGGACATGTTTTTTACCTCTGAAAACCTTCACATGCCAAATTTGGTTCCATTTACTTGATTAGTTCTCGAGATGTGCAGACATTTTTGTTTCATTCTTATAAGACCCCTTCTTTATTTTTATTTAATTTTTTTATTTGGTATATTCGCCAACAGGCAGGCAGGTGCCCAAATGGTGTAACTTAAAGCTAACAATTAAAATATCTTCAGAGAGTCAATACAATATTAGGTACATATTACAAACAATATAACATTTGAACTAGTCAGATCTTGAAAAAAATAAACGATATCGCCGACGAAGAAGCGTTCGAGGTAAATTAAAGTCGAATAGAGCAGATACTCTATTGAAAAACCTTTGGAGACCAACCATTGCGCCAAAAATGCTGTAGTTAGTTCGTTGAGCAGGCAGTCGTAGCATCGAATTGTTTCGCAGAGCACGAGGTCGCACGTTTATATTTACTTGTTCCAAAAGAGCGGGACAGTCTATGCGGCCTTGTAAAAATTCAGTGGTGAACAATGCCCTGGCTGTGTCTCTACGGACAGACAGGAGCTCCAAACGAATTAATAAGCAGCACTTTCATAGCTTGGTAGACGGAAGCGATCCGTCCATGGCAGTTAACGAAGAGCGAATCTCAAAAAGCGCCGTTGAACTGATTCTATTCTTTCCACGCCATTGTTGTAATGAGGAGTCCAGACAACCGAGCAGTACTCCAGTATAGAGCGAGATAGTGCGCAATACAATGATTTAAGGCAGTAGATAAAAAAGTCTTTAGCGATCCTGAAGATGAATCCCAGAACTCTAGAGGCTTTGTCGACAGTGAACGAAATGTGAGGCTTGAAAGTTAGCTGCGAATCCAAAATTACCCCCAAGTCTTTAACTTGGTTTACGCGCTCGATCTCAATTCCTAGCAACGCGTATTTGTAATGTATAGTCTGTTTTTTTTGCGAAAATGATATAATCGAGCACTTGGATGGATTAACGTCCATACGGTTCAGATGGCACCAATCGGCAAAAACATCTAGCTGACGTTGAAGAAAGTGACAGTCTTCAATTGTGTGAACTTGAAGATAGAGTTTGAGACCCCTTCTTTCTAGAATAGGGGGGGTCTCGAACTATCTTAGTTACATTTCTCGGCCCCTAAAACCTTTATATACAAGATTTTACGCCGATCGGTTCAGTAGTTTTCAAGTCTATATGAATCAGACAGACAGGCAGCATTTTTATATATTTAGATAAAACCAGATTTTTTAAACAATTTTATAGATTAGGAAAACCAGTTTATTTCGTAATCTTTCTTACCCGCTATTACCAGCATACACGGTTGCACTTTTTAAGTACTATGAATTTTCATATGTTTTCCGTATGCATCCTTGCGGTTGAAAGCCTTCGAACACACGTTACAGACGAAAGGTCGAATTTCCTCATGTTTTGTCCGGGTATGCCTCCTCAAATCACGTTCGTGAATGTACGATGAAGGGCACTTGGTACACTTGAACGGCTTCTCTCCCAGATGGGCTTTAATGTGGAAATCGAGACGATCCTGACGGGTAAACGTATTCGGGCACAGATGACATTTGAAGGGACGATCTTCCCGGTCACTGTGAATGACTGAATGTTCTTGCAGCAGGTGTTTC
Source organism: Wyeomyia smithii (assembly GCF_029784165.1). Taxonomy (NCBI): domain Eukaryota; kingdom Metazoa; phylum Arthropoda; class Insecta; order Diptera; family Culicidae; genus Wyeomyia; species Wyeomyia smithii. Next base: position 91,271,126 of record NC_073696.1, read on the forward strand.
TTCTTGAATCCTCGGTTACAGAATTTGCACTTGAATTTGTCATCTGGAATCGAATGGTACTTAACGTGGGTAAGAAAATTTGGCTTTAACGCAAAACTTTTGTCACAAAGATGGCATTCGTATTTCCGTATATTTGCATGACTTTGTTCGTGGTCTGAGAACGATCGTTTATCCTTGTATGTTTTTCCACACTGCGCACACTGGAAACGATGCTTTCGATACGGTCTTCGCTGATGCTCGATTAGTATCTTATCCGATTTGAAGCGTCGAGAGCAAACCTCACAAACGAACTGATTGTTCGGATCCTGTGAATCAGGATGTGGTATGTGAGTTTTTCTCCCATGTTCTTTAAGCAGCTCTCTGGTATCGAACTGCTTTCGACAAACACAGCATTTGTGAATTTTTTGTCGCATTTCATCAATCTGTTCAATGATTTTTACTCTTTTATGAAACGCTTTATGGTGTTCCCTCAGATTAAACGCATTAGCAAAGCTCTCAGGACAACGCCTGCAATAGTGTAACGCTTTAGAATACATTTTGCGTTGATGTTGTAAATAGGTTTTGCTAGTTTCAAATCTCTGAAAGCAAACGGAACATTCATACGGCTTCTGCTCAATGTCATCAGGATCTGTAGATTTATTTCGTTTGTGGAATTTTACAGAATGTTCCTGTACTTGTTCAATGGTGTTCAATGGCTCACTGCAATCGCAACATCTTTGTGGGGGCCGTTGCGGTTTGTTACGACGTATGCTATTTGGTATTCCTTCATCGCTCTCCGAACTAGATTCATCTTGTTGGTCGCTGTATTGATCATCTTCCGACCCGGTTTCCGTTTCCTTATCAGAAAGCTTACATGCTGTGCTGTTTTCATCCTCCAAATCATAGATATCCAACTGTAGATAATGCTCATCTGTTTCGTCCTCAGACTTAATACTAGCCTCTGTTTCAGGAGGAACATGTATCAGGGGGTCACTTTTAAATGATAAGACTATTATCAAAACTAACTTCAAATAGCGGTACTCTAAATTGTTTACCTTTGTTCCTCGTTGAGAGAATCTGCACCGCAATACAATTGGTTAGGATGTGCTTCTATTACTTTTTTAATAAACCGATGGGCAACAATCAATTCATCCTTGCAATCAAAACAGCAGCTTGAATATTTGATGTCATCCGGGGGAATCTAGTAATGAGAATGCATCGTGTACAAACCGATTAGCTACCAAAAACTATATTACCTTCAATCTGACAAATATATCATGAATCATTGATTCTAATGATACTCCATCGATAAGCTCTGTTAACAAATATCCATCATCAAGAATAGATTGTGTACAAATTTGACACACTTTATATTCAATTTTAACACAAGATAAATTTTCCATTGTTATCGATATTCGCTTTTCGTGTGGTTAGGAAACTGACGGTGAAATGAAACAAGAATAAAATACATCACTATCAAAACAAATAGAATATTTTCGGTTCAAAGTCATGAAATAAAAGGTAGCGTAATTCGTTCGCATATACACAAACGACGTTATGGGTTATATATTTTGCTTCCGGTCTGGATTCTCGATGGGAATTTTTTGTTTGTTATTTTGTTATGTGTCAAGCGAAAATGGCTAAATTTTACTTTCCCTGTGCTAAATCGACAGTAATCTGATTAGTTTTAAGTGAAATTGCAGACATTTTTAATATTTTATTGTGCGTCTCAGTAGAATGGAATTAGATATTGAGAATAAGCAATTATTCCATTTAATTTGATTACAAAATAAAAAGGTTGTACTAGAATGAAATGGAAACATTGCATATTCTTAACATGCAATATTTATTTATTTTTTTCATCAATTTCCATTTGACCTCTATTCGCTTGGTTTCACCCAGTATTGACTAGGCAGCAAAATAGAGAGTTGTGCAATGTAACTTTTAATAGTATCAGCACACCATTTTATGGGCTTAGATTGTTAGCAACTATCTGGCATCTTTTTCATACTTGCATTGGTGTAAAACGCAACATCGTATCTTTATTCCAGTGACAGGTTGGCACGGACCCAGTGGAACACTAATGTCGTTTTCGTTTTCGCGGTGTAGGTACACTTTTTCCGGGCTATAATTTGCAGCTTCAAATAAAACATTTTCAGTTTCGTTGCATTGTTATGCGTAATAATGGGATAGCTGTCAATTCGTTTTGTTTTGGTCATTATCGCATTCGTCATTTTGTCTCGTTTCCATTTCGTATGTCCATTCCACAAATGTGCTGAATAAAAATTTACCTGACACTTTACCTCGTGGAACGAGAACCAAAACAAACCAGTTTTGACACATACGTGTGAATGTGCTGGTAACTTCCCACAGTACACTCTGCTTTTTTCGGGTGTCGTCAGGGACAGAAAAAGTGTGGTCAGAGACAGAAAAAGGGCAGTCCGAAAAGTCAAATAAAACATTTACGGTGTCAAAAGTGTCGTTTGAGTGTAGCTACACCGCGAAAACGAAAACGACATAAAAAACGCTACACTGTATACCTACTTCTATTTCTTCTTTCTCTTTTATATGTCTAGTTGACATCTTCAATCACACCGCCAGTCCGTTTTTACGCTTTCTCTTATCTATATACATTCATGCCCTCATGAAACATTTCCATTTCTCAGTACGACACTGATCAGTGTTGCCGGAAATATTTATTTAAGGTAGATCAAATCATTAGAAAATCTTACTTTATTCGTTATACATTTGAAACAATTATTAATCACACGCACTGCGTGATAACGATAATCACCAATCGCTTATCACACATCACTTTTAAATGTACTTAATAAATTGCCGGATTTCCATCGTCTGCTGCAATTAAGGCTATAATATGAGTTAGCAGTCTTCGACCCCAGCTGGTTATTCCTCGTCAAATCATCATACAATATTTTCATATCCAGTTATGGATATCATGGTTTAGGTCCGTGGTCTCAAAAAATCTATCACTAAATCTGCATTCTCTGGTCTATTCTAATACACCGTAATGATTTTTTGATGTTTCCACTTCACTTCAATAACTATCCTCTACGTCTCTCTTGAGGTTGTCGATTTTTTTTGTATAAGGCGTTGTATATCCGTTTGATAACGAAATGTGAATCGTTCAAATTGAACATTGTCCTCGCGGTGCCTCGACTAATTGATTTGCACATTTTTTTTGTCCCGCTAATTCTCGGTGCAACTGCAAATCGGCTCGTACTTCCTTATCATCTTTTCAAAACTGCATCCTAAAGAAGAAATTCAAATACTAACTTTCCATAGTTTGCATGTATGGAGCAATCTTTCACCAACATTAGAGCGATTCAAAATATCAAATTTCAGGAGTTTCCATGTTGGCTCGTAGATTGAAGTAACTTAAGTAAGCGTAGGATCTAATCTTTGAGAAAAGATCTACTTCCTTAAAACTTCGTATTTATTTTCACATTGTTACTTCAAAAAATACTAGATACTAAGTTTTCCGTGATTCTACATCAAAAATATACAGACTGTACATACACAGACAGTACTGTGAGTACTGTCACAAATCATGAAGGATGGTCAAGCCATCGAAATTAATTAGGGTTTGTTGACATTTATTCCCGAAATAAACTCAAAGATGTTACATAAACCCAGATTAACTGTAGTATTGATGCTTTCGAATGAGAGAGTGTTAGTTTTTAAGAGAAGCGATTAACGTTCTTTAGCTTTTGTTTTGATATGTAATGTTGGGGATACCCTACTGATAATAAATGGCTGGGGAAGAATTAATCAGTAATTTTTGGTCCAGTTCGAACATACTGTTCGTCAAAGTCAAACATTTACGTTCGCTGTGCAACAATGTTGCAGTATACTCCTGTTAGATTCAAAATTTTACATAGCGGCATTAATGCAGAAATAGTGCAGGTTGTGTGGAAGAACATCGTTTTGAATGATACAAACCATCGTGTTTTATTGGTTAGAGCAGATCAATCCCTGTTGTGTTTTAAATACGACAAAAGAACATTATCTTGGCAACTCATGTGGAACGAGAACGAAGTATTTAGGGCGCAGGATGAATCCAGACACTGCCCATGGTTGGTTACCGACGATGGATTCATTGTGCTCAGAAACGGAACTGGAATTCACGTTTTCAAATTGGACGACCAACTCAAGTTGAAGCGGTTAGCGTCAGATGGACGTTATCATGATATTTATGGTTGGAATCATTCCAATCAATTACTGTTGTTTGGATTTTTTAATGCTGATCGAGATAGAGTGGGAATCCTCAGCCGTAATGCAGGAGGAAACATTACTTTTGAGGCTGTAATTAAAGAAGAAGCCATTAAGTTGTCCGCGCTTCCAATTTGGCCAATGGAGCCACAACCTCAAATACCGTCATATTGGCGACTTACGGCTACTAAAATTACTCTGGCTTATGTGGACGACACGAATCAACAAGCTTTTATAGTGCGGAATCAAAATGAACTCAACATTCATAAATTCGATAAAGCCCATGCGATAAAAACGTTGCTTACAACGAAAGTTGTACCATTTTCGGCTCTTGCACCAGATGATGTATTTTTCCAGCGCACACCCTCGAAAATACATGATATGTTACACTTCAACAGCACTGGAATGACGAAGTTCAGATACAATGGACCTAGAGCTGGATTCATTCCAACAATTAATGTACCGAAATTTTCGTATAATCAAGGATGGACTGTCGATCACACCAACTCCATCGTCATGTATGATCTTGACCGTGATGGACGCGATGAATTGGTGTTCATCGGACCTTCGGGATTGAATGCAGTTTCTTTTGCTTCGGACGCCCTCACCATCGAACATGTTTTAGATAGTCAGGATTTTAATGTTAGTAACAGACACTTTAAGGCATTCACAATCGTGGATTGTCAGAACGATTCAAGTTTCATATCAGTTACTGATGATACTCTCACTGAATTCAGAATTGAGACAGCAAGCAACGGCACGATGAAAACTACTGAAGTTTTTGAAGACACAACATACGTAGAAGATACAGCAGAGCCGATTTCTTTGCTTCCGCCAGCATCAAGCTTTCTTTCAATCTTACCTTTACATGATCAGCTTAATACTACGTCATTTTTACATCCTAGAAATCCGCTGTTGGGAATTTTGGATTTCTCGATTCCAATTATCAATTTGAAACATCTTCCAGGAATTCCAATATCCCATTCGATTTACTACAAAGAATACCGCCAAGCTGATATTTTGGGCTCCGGCTGGCATTTGCCAGTTGATTGCATTTACGTCGACCGAAGAGGAAGTGTGTTTTCAATTGATCATAATTATTATCTAGTTAAAGATGGCAGTCTCTCAGATTTAAAGCCAGTTCTGCGAAATGATTCACCTGATTACATTTTATTCACATTAGAAGGCTCGGAAGATGTTATTATAAAATTTTACAAACTGGGGAATAGGTGGGAAATTAGTACGAAATTTGAAACGCTTCTATACGGTAGTTCAAACAATGTGGATTGGATTCAATGGGAGCCAGGCTCAGATGTGTGGCCAGGTGCTTCCAGTAAAATTTCTTTTGAAAAGCTCAAACCATCGGTTTGGTTTCTGGCCATGCGAAAGGATTTTAACGACAATTTTGTGAAATACGTTTATGAACCAGAATATGCATCACTAGAGTCCGGACAGGAGTATGTGCGAAAGTTGAATCTGTTGAAAGTTTCAAATAATCACGGAGATTTCGTGCACTTCGTTTATAGCCAAAAGTATAATAAAAAGTTAATGATGGGATTTCATTTGAAATCAGTCAACCTGAGCCAAGACGTTAAATTTGAATACACATTAATAAAATCTGCTCCACGCTTGGTTTCTATCAATCAACTTGATGTTGCGATATTACGCTTCAGCTATGAAGGTTTAAGAGGAGAGCTGACGAAAATTCAATATCCAAATGGACTTGTATCGCAGTTTTCTTACAATCAGTTTGAGTTTCCAGCCGCATTGGCTTGGAATAAGTTTGATTTTTTCACAAACGCGCAGGTTACGTACGGACCTGGTTATCTAGTTGTGAGCGGACAAACCGAATCTGGTCAAGTTCGCATAATGTCTAGAGATATTGTAGGTTCGAAGACAATCGCAATGTCAGAGTTATCGTTTCCTTATCTAGGTAAAGAAAGAGTTAATAGCTACGAAGTGCTTACCGCCGATTACTTCTTTTTTGTGCTACTAACTCATGAAAACCATAAAGAGTTGTGTTTATTTAGGAAGCTCTTGCAAGGTTGGTCATCAGAAGCTTCATATATGAAGCTCTCGAAGCAGAGTACTCTGATGGTCGGGAAAGCATTTGTTCTGATTAGAGATGGGACAAAGTTAGCAGTTCTGCAGTTGAACGATAAGCGATGGGATACGAAACCAGTTTTGAACAATCTTAACCAGAGTACTGTAGTTCAGGCTTTCTCCTATGCTTATGTCGTTTATGATGATGTAGAACTGCGTATTGATTTTCAGAATATGGATGGTGTTTGGACGAGTAAAAAATTACCAATAGAAGCTGATCTGGTCAGGTCTAGTTTATCAATTCTCAACAGATTCGACACAGATGCACTCACGTTGGAAAAACTCCAAGCTATGTTTGAAAGTTCGCTTCTACATGTCCATCATAATGCTCTCATCATCAGAACATTGGCGATGCGAGGCATGCATTTGTACTCAAATCTACATTTTTATGTAATGAATGAAAAGTATGAACTAAAAAATCAAGAAACAATAGAAATTTTAATCGAAAACTTAGAAAATACTTTGCTAGCGCTTCCTCCTTTGGAGAATAATTATTTTAAAATTGGCTATAAAGAAGTCAATGGTAAATTCAAGGTAGTTGTGAAAGGCCATACCGGTTCAATACTCGATCAAATGGACAAAAAAAAACTCGAAGTTGAGGCAGAAATCCAAAAGTACCCACATGCATCGAGAGAAGAGGTAGAAGATTTTCGCCGGAAAAGTTATGACCAATTGGAAGGCGATCTTCAGGAGATCCACAGAAACGTGTCTGCGGCAGTTCCGTTCGCCATTGATCCATCTAAATTTGATGTTTTTGTTAATAGTGATCATGTCATAGCTGTTTCAACCAGAGTAAGATTCAACGGAGAGCGGTGGATTCGTGAAACAATTCCTCACGCAGAGCTAACCCTTGCGAGCTTTTCACTAAAGCTTGATGAATCGACAGTTTTGTCTAGGTCCGGTAAAAATGACACCTATAAACTCTTCAAATCAGGTAAACTGTTTTGGGATTCAAATACTATCCATGGCGAGGACATTTTGCTATCATATCCCGTTTTCATTGGTGTGAGTAGATCAAATGGTAAAAGTAAATTACTCACTTTGGAGAACAATAAAATCCATAATTTGCCAAAAGGTGAACGTCTTAGCAAAATCAGCAACTCGCTAGCCATTGTAAGTACTACAGAGGATGCTAAATCAGTGATAATAAGATCTGTGAAACCGCTCTTAAATTCTCGCCAAAGTGTAATCACCAAGCAAGAGATCATTCATAATAGGTATGACCAACAGTCAACTGAATTTGATTATGACACAAAATATGTTCGCTTGTATCCAGATGGTCTGGCTTTTTTTAAATCTAAAATTCTTCCGGGTGGTGATTCAAGCTTGGGTTGGTTTGAAGAAGAATTCAATTTAGGTGTCATGAACAACAGTACTAGAACTGTTTACAATTCGAAGGGCGATGCTGTGAAAACGATTGACGCTTCTGAGAAAGTAGAAAATATTAACCTCGATAATGACGCAGTCCTACGTGACCTCACGGGAGTGCATGAAATTGTGAACTTTCAACCGTTCAGGATTTCACAAGAGATGGTGTCTTATTATGGTTTTGAACCCTACGAAGTAAATCGTATAGGGGTAAATGACAAGTGGGTTTTTGACAGGCAGTCTATAATGCAAAACAATTCGAACCATTTTCTCAGGTTGTCCGCGGGAGCATCCATTTCCGGTAGATTCAAACCTGAACAGAATGATTTTTCTTTTGTGTCATCCTGTTGGGTTCGAACAAATCAAAGTGACGTTCTACCAGACAGTGTAACATTATCAGTAATATCAAGTAATAATGATGTTGTGGAAACCATAAAGGGCAAAATTGAACGAAACATTGGTGAATGGTATTACGTAGAAGCACTCTATCAACCTAAGCAAAAATCTGATGCGGTTGGTTTTCATGTAAGAGTTAAAAACATCCATGGATATTTATTAGATGTCGATCATGTTAGATTTACACCACTGCAGTTTAACTTCGAAGCAAATTTATTGGATTTCAATGGAAATGTTCGAGCAGTGTTGACAAACTCCGGAACATTACGACAAACTGTCCGAGACTTGTTTGGTAATGTTGTTGCACAGGTTTCCGAGAAAGGAGCTGTAGAATTTTTCGCGAGTATGTCTAAGAACTCCGCACTTCGTAAAAATACGGAGTTACTTTCGCGTATTGAAATGCGTCCCATGATGGGAGAAATTGATTTGTCTGTTTCTAAAGGCAAATATAAAAGACGTTTAAAATACCAACCTCAAATTCTTGGCTTTCGGTTTTTATATAAACTCAGTGATGTGGGGAGTATAATTTTAAACATACAAAGCATTGTTATTCGACTGCACCGAAGTAAGAATCACACAACTTTTAAAGTGGGTGATGATAAAACGCACACCGTAAACTCAGAAGGTGAATGTCTTGTTTTAATCACCAAATCACATTCTGCATTTTGGATTGATGGCCATTTAGTATTCGAAAGGCAGTTTAGATCTCACGAGGAACCGTGGTCGATTATAGATGTTGAAACAAGTGACAGTGCGTCACTAGCAGAGCTGATTTATATGTACGATCCCGCAGTGAAAATTTTTTATTTGAACAAATTGGGCTTTCCTGTACAGGAGATCATTTTGACAAGCCACAACATAATCAGCTGTCGTCAGATTGTTTACGATCAAGTGGATCGACCTGTTTTGAAAACAAAATGGACAGAGTTGGAACGAGATTCCCATGCACTGTTAAACTATAATTCAAACCTTCTGACTAACATGAATCGAGTTCCCCATCACCGGAAATTGGAAGGACTTGTCAATGAACATAATGCTGATTGTGAAGGCTATCCATACACATGGGTATATTATTCAGATGATCCGTTGGAAAATAAATCCGCAGAAGGGCTTCCCGGAAAATCATTTTCTATTGTTGGACAGCATTTTGTTAAATACGGATCAAACCCAAACATTGCCTTTCTGAAAGTGTTATTTCCTCAATCAGAAGGTTTTAATCACAACTTTGAAGTAAATTCAGCTAGTTCGACAACAGTACGCGTAACTGATAGGCATGGAAATAAGGTTGCGGAGCTAGTGAAGGTAGTGAACCACGATCACCGACTAACTACGTTCGAGTATGACGAGAAAAACCGACTTTTGTGTGTGTTACCCCCAGCATATCATAGAAAAAGTAGGACTTTCTCTGAAACGAGTCCTTTTCAAACATTTAAGTTGACTGTTGATGCAGAAAAGTTGAGAGCAAAATGGGGAAAACGGTTCCGATATGATGCGAATGGTCGTTTAGTAGAAAAAAATACTCCTGATTCTGGAAACGAGCAGTACATGTACACAAAAGAAGGTTTATTAAGGTTTCTAATTCACAGCAATAGTGAACAAACTTCACATTATGTGATATATTACAGCTATGGTTTCAATGGGAACATTATAGAAAAGGGTTTAACTGAAATTCCAATTAGCAAATTACATGAATACTTGGAGAATCATGCATCCCTGCCAATCTCGGCCAACTTTATAGTTTATGATTCTGGTGAGAATGAGCTGATTCCAGGCTACAGAAATCATGTAAAAAAGTCCAGCAAAAGATCGGGTCCAGTAACCGTATCTGAAGCGCTTCTCTATAACTTTAAGAAACAATTAACTAGCCAGATATTTGTTTCATCAAATAATTCGCTTTCCATTGATTATAAGTATCAAAACGAAAAACTAACTGAAATTCATTACCCATTCATGGCTGCTGATGACCAGTTGTTGAAAATATCTTACAAATACACCGCAAACGGGAAAATAAAAACGGTTCGTGTTGGAAATCGAACAGTTGCAGCATTGACATACACCCCCTTCGACGCATTTGAAGAAATACACTTTGAACCGAATGGTCGTTACAACTACAAGCGACTATTTTCCTACAATGCTCCAGGTTTTATAACTGGAATTACAGACAAATTCCTAACAGAAACTGTTGACTACACAGCCAATAGTTACAGTGGGCAAACGTTTGGTGATGGCACAGTTTCGGCAACCACCTTTAACGCAACCTGGCATCATTTCAGCAACTTAGAGTTAGTAAAGCTTAAGCCTGCGCATTTGGTGTCACCAGAAACTACCCTGGAATACGCCGACATATGTCTAAAATCACTGCAAAAACTTGGTTACCTGGATAAGTATTACCGACCTCAGAAAACATTTTATCCATCATCAGAGCTCCAGCTTCCAATAATTTGTTCTACTGGCTCTAGGGCAAACTCCATTGCTGCTAAACTGATCAAGGGATTTCCACAATTCTACGGCCACCGTCACGATTACGAAAATCATAAACAGTTGCTAAAGGCCAAATATTTCCAAAGCATCGACGAATCGAAATTCGCTCCTCTCACTGAAACAACATTTTCTACTTATATTAAAGAGCTAACATCAGCGGGTTCCAAAGCAATTTGGAATGCGTTGAAAACTGCGGGATTCATCATAACCGATTGTAGCAACAGTATGGTTTGTCATGGTTTACCTGGTAAATCCATCTTCGACACGAAAATATCTAATCACACCTACGGAGTGTCCTTGGAAACGCTGTTTGCAGAAGTAATAAGGTCCCGTAAGGATTTACGGGAACTTACCTTTTCAACAACATGCAAAACTTGGCACAGTCACGATCCAGTTAATCAGACTCAAATCTGTAACGCTCTTTGGGCAGAGTTATTAAAAAACAACTTTGTAGGCAGCAGGTCTATCAAATCGGTAAATGTATTAAATGAGGAATTTATACGAACTCTTAAACCTCACTCTCGATTTCTCACGAATGTTGTTCATATTCTGATTGATGGGTTTTCTAAAGCTTTAAGTAATTGCGACGCGGATGTTCAGTCTTATGAAATCGATGCCAATGGTAACCACTTACATTTCTACACTGGATTTAACCGCTACCGAATGGAATACACTACGGACACGAATAAGATCGATAAGGTTTATCACCTAGATCTTAAAACTGAAGCAATGCAAGAAAGGGAATATCGTATGAGGTATGATTTTGATGGCAGCGTTATTGAAGCTGCTCATAAGGGTATAAAAAGTATTGTTTATGATCGCTTGTTGAAACGTGCGAGAGCAATAGAAATGAAGGACGGTAGAAAATTGACATTCGAATATAACGTCCGTGGAGAGCGAATATTCAAGCAGGTGAAGTACAAAAATGGAACAACTCTAAAAAATAAATATTATATTCGCGACATAAAGGGAAGATGCTTGACAGATCACGAAGTGATCTATTCTCTTGACGGTAGGATAAACTACATTCGTGATACTGCCTATATCTTTGCTGAAAATACGATGATCGGTTTTTTTCGTAATAATCAATTTTATAGTGTATTCTCCGACCATGAAGGTTCAATTAGGTTAGTGATAAGAAATGGTGAAGTAGTAGCTGCATACGATTATCTCCCCTACGGGCATCTGTCTCGAAAGTACCTTAGTGATCCAGATGCTGATATTGCGTATCTTTATACAGGCCAAGAATGGGACGAAGAAACAAAGTTGTATAATTTTCATGCACGGTTATATGATCCCGAGATCGGAAGATTCTTCCAAATTGATCCTAAAGAACAATATCCCAGCCCTTACGTTTATGCTGGAAATTCGCCAATTTCTTTGGTTGATCCAGATGGGCAATTTGCTTTTCTCATTCCTATTGCGCTTGCTGTTGTTGGAGCGTATCTTGGCGCTTCTGCCGCGAACAAATCATTTAACCCAACTAAGTGGTCTCTGAAACCCACACTCTATGGTGGCATCCTTGGTGCAGTGGTAGGGGGTTTAGCACCTTCAGGGATTACCACCTCATTTTCTTTTTTAACGGTAACTTTGGGTGTACCTGGATTTGTCGCAGGTGGTATCATGGTCACTAGTTCCTTGACTTTTGCCTATCTTAGTACAGCGGCCGTGAATAAGAAATGGGATCCGAGTGAATGGGATTGGGCGAGTCCACAAACATGGAATGCTCTATTCGCGGGTAGTATCAGTGGTGCAACCTTTTTTAGTGGCGTTGATAAGGTCCATAAGACTTACTTGACTTTTAGTAATGCACAGAAAATAGTTTTTATTGGATTTGTTACATCTAGTACCGCGGGCGTTGCACTTTACACAGGGGCAGATGCTAATAATGATAATTACAAATTTTGGGAGTGGAATTGGAGTAACCCTGAAACTGTCTGGGCAGTTACCTCAGGCGCAAATTTTGGGATGTCTGTATCTCCTGAACTAAGTGAACACGTTCACAAAGTAACAGACTTTATCAAATCAATTGAATCAGGCAATATACACGCCATTTTCTCGAAGCAGAAGTTCGCTGAGAGTATGCAACAACTAACAACTCTTACTCACACTAAACTAAAATTACTAGCGAAACAAGCGCGTTCTTATGGTGCACTAGCGGCAATTGCAGCTGCTTCTCCAAAAGGAACAGCTATGTTAGATGATATCGAACAGGTTTTGTTTGAAACGACAAAATATGTAACCGCCTTAAAGGCCAGAAAACATGATCCTCAACCTGAAAAACTAAGCAACATCTCACGATATCGTAAGCAGCGTAACATCGACTGTTGTCAGCTGCAAACTGTAAATCACTGGTCTATACTAGATAACATGAATGTTTTGAAGTCAGGAGTTTCGTCTGTTTTTACTGCGAATAAATTCTTCCTTCAAATTTTAAATGGAATAAAACATTTTTTCAAAACCGGAAGCACAGTAGCCCACACATTCTCTAAGATAGGGTTTCCTGGACAGAAGCAGAATGAAGAACATAGGTATACATTGAATAATTGCTTCAGATTGAAGACGAATGAAACTTATTATATCAAATGTTTTGGTCATAATGCACGATATGAAATTTATCCGAATTTAGATACACAAAGTTTTTTCATTGAAGATTCTTTCACTCACTGCATGCCGATTGATTACTGGGACAAGCCATCAGTCGTGTGTAAGGGTGCGAATAGCTCATTATTTTTCATCCCTCATGCAAGTGGAAATATTCTCGAAGCCGTCAATGCTTTCCTTTTGTTACTTCTGATTGCTCCAGCCGCCTTGACCCGCATTAAAACCTACTTTTACTCATTAGGTGGTAAATCAAACAAAATGCAGAAGAACTCAAACAGCAGAGAACATACGGACGCATTGAAGCGAAAACTCAGTATGTTTTGGGAATATTTCGCAATAATTGAATCAAACCGAGAAAATCATTTTATGAAAAATATTTATTCCGATCTGATTGAAGATATAGATGAGTATGCCAAAAATAAAAACGAAGTTGATTTTGATCAATTGCTTACACGGACGGAGGCCCTGATGGAAGAAATAAGAGAAACCATGATATTGTCCAGTTTACACAATGATAAACACGTTTTTGAATTTCCAATGCATAGACAATTCCAACAATTTCATACAACTGAAATATCTGGTAGTTCAACTGCGATATTCAATATCAATTATTCACCACAAAATTTATTCTGTATAGATTAAACTGTTTTCGTACTCGTTTGGAATAAACAATAATAAGGCTTAATTTTAAGAGAAAACAAAACAATAGCAATATCCTGTATTTGTATTAGGATTCGGAAGACAAAAATATGACTATAACATGAATATCATATGTCGTGAAATAACTCAATAAAAAAAAACGTTTGAAACGGTTTGTTCTATTTTGAAATCTTTTTACAAGGCGAAACCCCATAGTTAAAGGCTTCGCTTCATTTCTCTATGTTGATAAGCATGGTCCAGAGGTTTGAGATGCTAAATATAGAAAAGTGCAGTATGTTTTTTCAAAGTAAAGCTAAAAAAACATAATTGATAACGTTTGCGTTAAAAAAATGGACAAAATTTGACGATTTTTCATGGGTTTACTTTTACACGCACTGACGAAACTATGCATGCAGCATCAATCAAATTAACCCATGAGTTAGCTGAAAAAAATTGGCAGCTCTGTCAGTCGAACTCTAATCGTGATGGCGCGAAAACAGTGAAACTACTCCGTTCAGAAGTGTGCGCGTTTAAAGAACGGTACCACGTCGCGTCGAAAAAGGGCATCATGCGGCTGCTCCTGGACACCGGATATGCCCGATCCAGCATCTACGACATCTTGACACTATTAGACAACAATCAGAGCATTGAAAGAAAACCCGATTCTGGACGGCCGACGGCCCTGTGCGATAAGAAGCTCCAAAGGATGCTGGAGAGGAAGACCGAGGCAAAAGTGGCTACATCGCTGCGTGCGCTCCGTCAGAAGGTTGGTGCAACCGGCTAAACAGTGAAAAAGTACCTGGCGAACATGGACATACGAATCAGGAAGCAGCAGTCCCGTCCACTAGTCTCGGAGCTGCAGGCAACGACGCAGCGGCAGCGCCTGAATAAGATGGTCAAGTCGATTTTCCCCGTAAATTACGACGTGGCGGTGATGATGGACGAAGAGACCTGTCTCACCCTGAATTGCAACGACTAGCAGGGCACTTCGTATTTTACCTCCCCCACGAAGGAATTGACCACCGAGGTGAAGTTTATTTCACACATCATGTTCCGAAGGTACTGCTGTGGCTGACAATCAGCGAGAAAGGGATGTCAAAGTTGCTCTTCTTTCATTCCGGATTGGCCGTAAACGGGGAAGTTTATAGTACGAAGTGCCTGTCGGAAGTTGCGTCGTTTATCAAGAAATACCAAAAGGCCGAAGGTGTTTTGGCCGGATCTAGCGTCGGCCCACTACTTGAAGCGATCGTTGGAGGAGATGGACCTGCTGAATATCGATGTGGTACCAAAGTTGGCGGACCCGCCTTACGTCCCCAGATTGCGTTTCATCGAGGATTTCTGGCCAAGCCTGAACCGTAGGATCTACTTCAACAATTTTGTCGCAAAAATTTGGGAGGAACGTATAAAAAAACGACGAAAAAATTTAAAAAAAACATGCCTACACGCATGTTTTCGTCCGCTATGGCGAATGTTCCGGTTAACTGCCGACAGGCTGCACGCAAGGACGTTATTTTTTTTTTTGCGAGGAAGCTAACTGCCGGTACCCGCATAACTGTCCCATACATTTTTCGGTCACTTTAGAGTTATCATCGGGAATCGACTTAATTGTTATCATATTTTCTGGAAAAAAATTAAAATTGATACTTTTGTATGGAAAAACATGGAAAAAATACCAAGTTGTTTTGTCCCATATTGAGAGTACCCGCATTACAGTCCCACTGCATAATGGTACAAACTGCAAACATATAATTTTGCTCCAGATTAGTGTATATCGGATTATTTTAGGCATATAGAAGTATGTCATTTAATTAACTAGACTAATGTTGTTGTTCTGTAGTACAATCTACATTGCCAATGATACTGCCGGTTGCTGGTTGAATTTATATGTGATGGAACAAAATATGCGAGTACTTTTGGGTACCCGCATATTTTGTCCCATTTTGTCTCTTTTTCAAGTTATATAACGTAAAACCAATTCCATCCATGATTTTTTGTTCTCAACGATAAACTTGTGGTGTCATGAAACTGTTAGGGTCATAGGTTTTGGATGTATTTATTAAATCGTTGTTTTCTCAAATTTTTTTTTTCATTATGGGACAGTTATACGGGTACCGGCAGCTAACATGATTACCTCCTATGGGAAATTTATGAAACTTAATTATCTGTCTTAGTTATTTTTTTATCACCATCCGAAAAAGTCCATTTTTTTAACGCATACGTTATTATACTCTACACTACACATGCTAGTCTTTCATATCCGCTAGTCAAACATGGTCAGACTGTAAATTTCACGAAATTTTACCTCGCACAGAATGTTTGATGGAAACCTTACAACGTGCATATTTTCAGACTTCTATCGTGATTGGCTCGTAACAGTTCACGTCCGGACAATCATCAGCGTTCATTTAAGGGGTTATATACCTTTTTGGTCGAGAAAAATAAGGGAGGTTTGAATTTATTTTTAAGTGCATAGCATCATTTTCATTGCATCAAAGTGGTATTTTTCTGAAAGTACAGTTTATCAACAACAAAAAAATAAGTTTGATTTTGAGATATACCAATTATTACTGGAGTAACGGCCGTTTCCCCGAAACGCAATTTTTTGCAGAGGCTTGCGGTGATCCTGATAGAGACTCAGCGGATCAACCGAAATCAAAAAACTCATATTCTTTCATTAGTTTAGAAGTGTGCCGGGTCCTGAACGATCACTTTTATGATTATTTTGTTTTCAGTGCAAACGGGAACGTTTTTCCCAAAAAATGTACGTTTTGAGCGCAAAAAATTGGATTAAAATTTTTTTTGCGACTAAATGTAACTGTATGTTTCAAAAAGCGATCGTTCAAGGACCGGGGGATTTTATAACGAAAATTTAAAAAAAAAAAAGATGCAGAAAATCGGTTCAGTAGTTTTCCCGCAATCAGGATCACGGCAAAGTCATTTTCCGGAAAAAACTATTCCGAGATAATCGCGTGTAAAGTTTCAAGTTTAGCTTATGCGGCCGTGGCGAGGCGCGTTGCAAATCGCTCTAACTTTCTTCCTATTGCTCAGATCTTTATGAAAATTTGTGGAAATGTTCTCAAGATTGTATTTGAAGATAAAGTAATAAAAAATTTTCCGGTTTTTTGAAAACTAAAAAGGTATATAACCCCTTAAGTCAGTTCTTGCTAATCGCCACACCGTTGGCAGTCTCACTCGAAAGAGTACTACAAACAAAGACGACCACGTCGAACATCGATTGGGTCCATAAGATCGATATGAGAAATAAACACTTTTTATATGTTCATCTCGTCACCAGCATTATTCGAAAATCCACAAACAACCGAACGTGAATTGTTGCTCCGTCAAAATGGCGTTCTGTCGACAGCTGTGGTCAATTACCCTGCCATTCCAAGAATAGCTGTCCCACAAACCTTTTGCACGCTGGAACAGTTATACTTGGAACGACAGTACCGCTGTAGTCTGGTTTCGATACTATTCATTTCGTCATCCAATCTGTTGATGCTGTTAATGCAAATCTGGAAACGATTCAATGCCTGTGTTTGAAAATAAAAAAGAAAATGAAACGAGAAGTTTAGACGAAATCAGATTATGTTGGCAAGTTCTGACGTTTCCTACAACAAAATTTCGGTCACTGTCCATAACTTTTTCCAAAAAAATTGCTGTTAAAAATCTATTGAATTTACAAAATTTTGGCTCTGTGGTTAGCGATGTCGGTCGGCTAGCTCTCCTACACGGTTGTGATATCGGGTTCGATTCCCGATCGAGTCGAGGATCTTTTCGAGCTGGAAATTTTCTCGACTCAGCACTGGGGCACGGTATATCGTTGTACTTATCCTACACATACAAAAAGTGCCAAAAACAATGTCGGTAACGAATTCTCTCAACTAATCTAGTTGATCGAGACCGCTATTAGCCCCAAGGCTAAGCGTGCGATATTGTTATATGGGACGGGGCGATGATGGCCAATGTCGGTGCCAACAGCTGATCATTTTGGACATTGTGTGGCTGTTGCACGTCAGTTTCTTATCAGTAAACACAAACTCCTGATCTGCGTGCTACGAAAGTTTAAGTTTGGCTCTGTCCAGACTCTTCGCCGTTGTAGCCTCCGTTACTCCGTGAATCTTGCGTTTCATGTACGGCTTGTATCCCAGCCCAGCTCCTTCGTCATGATGGTGTGGGCAGTCCCGATCCAGGTCAGTTCCGGATCGAGCGGTTCATTTTTCAGCGAACCCGCCTTCTCATCACCTTGATGGTTGGCATCGTCGCCGAACGCGGCCGCTCGGATCCCACACAGCTCTTGGCCAAAAAAAATCTTTTTTAGCCATTTTCCATGGAATGCGTCTACTATGAAATGCAAAAATTGTGAGGGCAATATAGATTCGTCTTTAGGTCATAGAGCTATGTAATATCGCTTCAAAAATTTTTTAGCAAGACTTTCCTTGTTGTATTTGCTGCTCGCTTCAATGTCATGCTAAATAGGAAGGGGAGTACTGCCGTCAAAATTTTGCCTGCCAATCATTAATTCATCAAGGCATCAAAATTATATTTAAAATGCTGACACACAATATCTTAATCATTGAAAGTGCACATTGTACTGAAAACAAAAGCCAAGTCTTGTTTTTTTTTTAAGTAGAATACTTCTCTCAGGAAGTTCGGCTACATAGGGATGTGAAATGAAAATCTAAAACCGTAAAAAGTGAAAAATATGTCCAATTTCGAATGCTAATAAATCGGTTAGTATTCGATGAATTTCCTTCGTTCTTGTAGCAATAGGTTGGAAAATCTTCTAAGATTCTTCCCAAAAGAAGATAATTGTAATTTTATCATTCACAATATTGTACTATTGAAAATAGTCAAGCCTTGTCAAAACGAAAAATTCGACCTCTGATTGGTCGTTATATGCTTGCTTCCCAAGCACGGTCGACAGGATCATATACCTTGCAATTGAAAACATGCTATTTGGCCTATGTAAGAGCCTGTTTCAGCCGGAGCCGCTCATAATAGTTCTAGACAGCGACAACAGCAGTCGTCCTTCCTTAGCAGCAGCACTAGCCCTGTGGTTGGTCACCACGTCTCAGGAGCAGCGCGGTTTTTCTCAGCGTGTGTCGCCAGACAGCCTTTATTCCCCCCGTGTTGGGGCAGCATGAAGATTGCCATCAGAAAATCCAATTTTGAACATAAAAATGCCTTTTTCAAGGCAAATAAACAAGTCATTGGAAGTTCATAATTTTTGACAACGCAAGCAAGCATTCTGTGTTGGATCCTAGCAATTTGAATCTGTCGCACCCGTCTAATTAACTAAATGTGAAATAGCTTCCACAGCGCATGTTGTCCGTGTATCTTAATTCCTCCACTGTTAGGGCAGCTTAAATGTTGCGATCAGCAACCGATTTTGAACCGCAAAATGCCTTTTTCAAGGCAAATAAACAAATAATTGAAGGTTAATAATTTTCTGGCATCAACACAAGCAGACATTCTGTCCGGGATGCAATCAAATTCTGTTGTAGTTGTCTAATTTTTAATTTATTGAGTTAACCCCCCACTGTTGGGGCAGCGCAACGGCTGTGATCAGCATAACCGATTTTGAATAACAAACTGCCCTGTTAGAACGCATTCACAAAAGCAGTTAGTTCGACTATGCAGATCTAATATGAAGTCGATTCAATCAATCAGCATGAACAGAATTTCGTAGTCTCCCAGCTGCCAAGTTGCAACATGATGCAACACCCAACAGCAAGCAAACGTAATCACTTGATGTTACAAGCCGCAATACGGTTAGGGATAAATCGTTGCGTGTGTGAGAGCACCATCGGTGTTTATTCGCTGGATACAAAAATCAAATGCGAATTGTGGAATAATTCGTCTGAACAACATTAGAGAATGAAAAAACTGAACTGAAAGGCGTGGCCTATTTCGTTGCACCCTTCGACTATAAAAGAGTGTTTCTGGGAAATCTAGCTACATTCATTAGTCGGAAGGTGAGCTGGATGGACAGTCCATAACGTTGACAGCAGTAGCAGCAGATATCAGCACTCAGCAGTGACAGAGGATAACAGCGGGTTGCGCCTGTGGCTGCCTTCAAATTAAACAAATCACTTGCCCTGTGGTTGGTCACCACGTCTCAGGCCTCTGCCAGGCTGAACGCCAACGCGAGCGATCGGGCGAGATTTTTGCCGTACATCAGCCGGCACTCTCTCTAATGGAAAATTTGGATTATTTTGTTCAGAAGAATATTACTGTCGGTAATATTACAGAGATGCGATTGCATTATATCCGATATGTAATTGAACAATTGTTCTCTTGAGGACAAATAAAACACTTAGGGGTAAGCGGGGTAAGACCGCCCCCTTAAGCAATTCTGTTTATAGAAAAAAAAGTTGCGGCTGCAATTTCATTTTTTCTTCGCTAAGAGGTTCTTCTATTCAATAGCCGCATTTAAAAAATAAGAACTAAAATTTTTTTGTTTATTTTCCAGCTTTTTTTTTTAATTTTAAAAATTCATTGAAAATGTGCGGATCTTTTTCATGCGGGGTAAGCCCGCCCCTTTTTTTATTTTTTGATTATCCAAGTTCAAATCAATGTTTAGGTAACTCTTTGTGGTTTTCAAAGACACAGATTTTTCAGAATTGGGGTTTTTCAAGATATTCAATTTACAATAAACCTGTCTTTAAGCTAAAAATAAAAACTCATTATATCTGTCTGTATGATTTTTTGAAGACTTATTATGTATACAGTAATAATAATAATTATTGATTTTTTATTCATATTTTCAATTTTTGTATGTTTTTTTTTTAAGAACAAAATTACCAACGACGCCCAAAAAAAATTCTTTACAAAATTTGAGCTATATATATTTCTATTACTCCATGATCCAATAACCATCAAATTTTAGCTTACCTTTTGTAGATTTTGCAGGCAAAACATGATTTTTTTTAAATGAATTAAAAAAAATTAATTCTATTTTTATATCTTTCCTTTAATTTTTTTTATAGTGTATACTTTTTTCGGAAGTAAAAAACTACTATTTTAAACTCTGCCGGAGACGTCATATCGATCAAAGAAACCGTCCTGGCTCTAAAATTATTTTTGTTCATTAATACCATTTTTACACAAGTTTACTTTTTTCAAAAATTAGTCGCGTTAAAAAAATATTACTAGAAAAGCTTCTACCAAATCGAAAATGGTCGATTAACATCGATGTCTTATGTGGCTTGAAATTGCTTTACTGATCCTGTAAATATTCCCTTTGTAGTGTCGAGGCATTTGGGTCTTGAAGTAAAACAACAAGCACTTGTATACGTGGCGGTTTTACCCCATGTATAGTGGGCGACTTTACCCCCAGTGGAACATTTTCGTATTCCATCGAAAAAGTAGTCAAAATTACAAAATTACTCACGGCCTTCGATATTTCCGAAAGAAGACAGATTCAGGCAAGCGGTTAAACGTATATTCACGAATAAAACAATAGAATTTTAGACAGAAAAACCTTAAGTCTCGTTGCCGCAAAACAATAGCGCGTTGACTGGTTGCCAGGTCAAAGGTTGTTTTTGATTATTTCTGTGACTGTTCGCGCACTATTAAAAAAGAAAGGGGTGCAAAATGTTATGTAATTATACTGTTATAGACATGTTAAAGATTTTTTTCAATTATTATACAACTTGGTAGTAAAATCACGGTGGGCGGTCTTGCCCCGCTGGGCGGTCTTACCCTGTTTACCCCTAGTTTGAAGAGTTAATAGCTTTGGGTACCAGTAGCAGTATGGTAACAGCCTCAGCGGTAGGTGCAGCCGGTACTTCCCTGAGGCCGATGTTATAAGGAGTAAATGGAAGCGGCACGGCGAAACAGTTCGGGTTCGTTGTTGATATTATTGCCCACATGAAACGACGCGCTTTCGTACGATAGCGGCGGTATAAGCGGTAGATGCAGTTGCCAACACTTACTCCAGTAAAGCCGTGTCTAATTTTCAATGTGAAAACACCTTTCTATGGTGTTGGCCGTACGCATTAGGCCAGGCTAAACGCGAAAAGCGGCGCGAACCGATTCGCCCGGCCGTAGGTTAATGTACAGCCATAAGTAGAGCTGTGTAAGAGCATTCTACTTCAACCTTGCGGTCGTGGCTTTGCACACAACCCTCCTGTTATTTTTTTTTTTCATTCATAAACATATTTAATCGAAGTAAGGTCAAAGGCAATTATGGGACGTTTACTCTATTTCCGTTGTTTTATGGAAAACCAATCAAAAATCGCGGGTACCAGAATCAATGAGTGGAAGATGAGAAATGTGAGCAGTTTGACAGCCACACCAGTTTCCTGGAAATAGATGAAATAAAACAACAGGAATGTTACAGATATCTGAAAAATCACATCCATTACATCCTTAATCCAGCCTAGAACCAGAACTGCCAAAATATTTTTTGGCGTGGGACTACGTCTTTGTTTACTATACTGGGATACATTCTGTAAAATTGGAAATGAAACTGGCAATTTAATTATCCTTCTGCTTAGCTTACCACTTTTTATTTACATATAGCTATTAAACAGATCACTTTACCTATAATTGTATGCTATTTATATACAGTAAGGTTTTTTTACACGGGGGATACATACCTCGTGACAAACCACATAATTCAAAAATCCACGTGAAAAATCGGTAATTTTAAAATCCGCGTAAAAAACCGCGTTAATTCAAAAATCCGCATAAAAAACCTCGTAAAAAATCCGCGTAAAAAGAACCTGACTGTACTGTTTTCATTGCATTTGCTGATCTGGCAGAGTTTTGTGCGGGAAAAGAATAGAAAAGGAAATCCATTAAATACTCTTCAACTCAACTGAAAAACGTTTAAAATAATTCTTAGAGATGAATCAGGCGATAACTTTCGTATTCTAGAATATTTCCAAAAAGGACAAACACATTGGGAATTGGAGCAAATTAAGAATCTGGATAAAACTGGTAAACACATAGAAGAACTGAGAAAAATTTAGATATATAACTGTTTGATTGGATCACTTGAAAAAGCTGGAAGAATCTACCTTGGAACGTGGAGACGGGGAGTGACAGTTGATTTCTAGTTATTATACTTGCGCTCGTGAAAAGTTTTCATTTTTAAATACAGTGCTTGGCAGTGTTACCAAAAATATTAAATAAAGAAATATAAAGTCATCAGCAAGTTATTACTTTATTTGTGAGTTCGAGTTATATATTTGCGATAATTGTATGTCACACGCACTAAAAGATGACGAAGTCACACATCGCTTTTAAATGTACTCAATAAATTGATTGCCCGAGTCGAATTTTCATCGTCCGCTGCAATTAAGGCCATAATATGAGTTAGCAGCCGTCGACCTCTTGATCCGTTCAGCTGATTGTTCCTCTTCATATAATCATACAATATTTCATAGCCAGTTATGGGCTCATGGTACAAGTCTACGGCCTCCAGAAAATTCATCACTGAATCTGCATTCTCTGGTCTGTTCTCATACACCTCCGTAATGATTTTTTGATATGAAGGCTTATCTATGTTAGTGAAACCTTTCGTAGCATCGTCGATTCTACCTGCCCTTATATTTGCAATACAGAGTTGTACCCACGCAGATTTAGACTTGCTTTTTTCTTCTTCCAGCAATTTCAGATTATCATCAACCTGCACCTTGAAATTTTGCATATTGTTGCGCAAACTTTCCACTTCACTTCGATAACTATCCTCAACGTCTCTCTTGAGGTTGTCGATTCTTTGTAAAAGGCGTTGTATATCCGTTTGATAACGAGCTTTTTCTCGGTCAAATTGCACATTGTCCACGGTGCCCCGACTAACTGATTTGTAGATTTGAATTATTCCCTGCACTGTTTCACGAAATTGGGACAATTTTTTTGCACATTTGTCCCGGTTACTCTCAACCTCATCGAACCCTGATCGGGTGGCAATTAGGGAACCTTCCACAGCGGCATTCAAATTTTTGGTGAGAGTTATTAATTCTTCGATTTCTTGATGAGAAACTGTGCATCCTTCCGGAGGACTGAAAAGTTGTCGCTTCAACCGGGAGATTGGGTTACAAATCGAGATAACCACATTCATAGACACGAAAAAAACTACGTACTTATTATACATTTTGCCACTAGCGTATGTAACAATCGAATGACTATTGTACGACTGCAAAACGGTTCATACTTCCTTATCATCTCAATGATAGCTTCGAATCCCCATCTTATACATATAGGGTAACGGGGGTATTTTGGCCCATATGCATATTTTGGCCCACCCGGTAACATTTTACGCATTTTATCTGATAAATTCAATGAATATTAGAAAACTATGCATGCAACATTGAATAACACATCTAAGAATCATACTAAACTATAATTTTCGGCGAAAAACTGGCTGTAGGTAGTGTTATTTTGGAATCAGTTCATACATATTCAAAGTCATGGCTGAGTCAACCCAAAGTCAAGAGGAAGTGGTAATATACAAGTCAACGTCCGGAAGCTATTGTAACAAATATGTATGCTTTTGAAACAATTCGTTGTTGTAGTAACATCAATAAAATGATATAGGAACAGTTTGTATACTCTAACATGTTGGAAAAAGTTGAAAAAATGGTTAAACGCATGGCCGAAATATGTTTGCCTCTTTCTGAAACATATTTTGGCCATGTCAAGTTTTGACATCTCCCTTGATTCCCGTTCGGCCGTTGCACGTGAACAAAGAAGCAGCTTGTGACAATTTACAGGTAATTACTTCTTAATTTATCACATTTAACGATATGAAATTGGATGAGAATGCCTTTCAAACCGCTAAAAGCCAAATCATTTCATTTTTAGGTGCCTGAAATTTACAAAAATTCACAGCAGAAGGATGTTCTCCTCAAACCCACTATTTTTGCTCTAAAAATACCGATAATGATCTTAAATATAGTTAGTCCGAACTATTTCCATACACGTCTGTAGATATAAAGGTGGGCCAAAGTAAAAATTTGGTGGACCAAAATATGTTTTTAGTACTTCGTAGAAATTTTGATAATTCTAGGATATTTTTCAATATATTGCATTGTTGAACGGTGTATATTAAAATAGACACTAAGCTTTTAACAATGGTATAATAGAGTAGGTATTTATGTTGAAAAATTGTGTTTGTTTTTAATGAACTGTACGAACACTTCCCAAAGCTGGCCAAAATACCCCCGTTACCCTATTATTTCACTTTCAATAAACTTGAATACGGACTTTCCACAGTTTGTATGTATGAAGCCAACTTACGGTTCAATCAATCATAGTTGTTTAGAACGGTTCAAAACATCAAATTAGAGTTTAGAAGTAAAAAAAAAGCCTCCATTTGTTCGATTTTCACGGATTTAATTTCTGAAAATAAGACTATACCTTAAAAAAAAATGAGAAGGTGGGTATTCTTCTAATTTTGATTTTTGTACCTATTCCTTTTTATTTTGTTACAAACAAAAATACTGGATTCTAGTTTTACTGTTTGTAATAAATATTGATATTAGCGAGAATTGCAAATTTTAGCTCTACGTTACCGTTCGTCAAAATACTGTGAAACTAGTTTCTTAATTCCTTACTTCGAAGATCGAGAGTTATTCGTGTTTGTAGAGCATAGATTAACAATGTTTTTGTATCCCTGAAACAACCTTATCGATGGCGCATAAACCCCAGATTAACCTTGATGTTTTCGAAAGAAAGAGTGTTGGTTCTCAAAAGAAGCAATTAACGTCCTTCAGCAAATGTTTTGATATGACACGTTGGGAATTCCCAACTGATAATAAATGACTAGCGAAGAATTAAACAGTAATTTTTGGTCCTGTTCGAACATACTGTTCGTCAAAGTCAGACATTTACGTTCGCTGTGCAACAATGTTGCAGTATACTCCTGTTAGATTCAAAATTTTACATAGCGGCATTAATGCAGAAATAGTGCAGGTTGTGTGGAAGAACATCGTTTTGAATAATACAAACCATCGTGTTTTATTAGTTAGAGCAGATCAATCTCTGTTGTGTTTTAAATATGACAAAAGAACATTATCTTGGCAACTCATGTGGAACGAGAACGAAGTATTTAGGGCGCAGGATGAATCCAGACACTGCCCATGGTTGGTTACCGACGATGGATTCATTGTGCTCAGAAACGGAACTGGAATTCACGTTTTCAAATTGGACGACCAACTTAAGTTGAAGCGGTTAGCGTCAGATGGACGTTATCATGACATTTATGGTTGGAATCATTCCAATCAATTACTGTTGTTTGGATTTTTTTATGCTGATCGAGATAGAGTAGGAATCCTCAGTCGTAATGCAGGAGGAAACATTACTTTTGAGGCTGTAATTAAAGAAGAAGCCATTAAAATGTCCGCGCTCCCAATTTGGCCAATGGAGCCACAACCTCAAATACCGTCATATTGGCGACTTACGGCTACTAAAATTACTTTGGCTTATGTGGACGACACGAATCAACAAGCTTTTATAGTGCGGAATCAAAATGAACTCAACATTCATAAATTCGATAAAGCCCATGCGATAAAAACGTTGCTTACAACGAAAGTTGTACCATTTTCGGCTCTTGCACCAGATGATGTATTTTTCCAGCGCACACCCTCGAAAATACATGATATGTTACACTTCAACAGCACTGGAATGACGAAGTTCAGATACAATGGACCTAGAGCTGGATTCATTCCAACAATTAATGTACCGAAATTTTCGTATAATCAAGGATGGACTGTCGATCACACCAACTCCATCGTCATGTATGATCATGACCGTGACGGACGTGATGAATTGGTGTTCATTGGACCTTTGGGATTAAATGCAGTTTCTTTTGCTTCGGACGCCCTCACCATCGAACATGTTTTAGATAGTCAGGATTTTAATGTTAGTAACAGACACTTTAAGGCATTCACAATCGTGGATTGTCAGAACGATCCAAGTTTCATATCAGTTACTGATGATACTCTCACTGAATTCAGAATTCAGCCAGCAAGCAATGGCACGATGAAAACTTTTGAAGTTTTTGAAGACACAACATTCGTAGAAGATACAGCAGAGCCGATTTCTTTGCTTCCGCCAACATCAAGCTTTCTTTCAATCTTACCTTTGCATGATCAGCTTAATATTACGTCATTTTTACATCCTAGAAATCCGCTGTTGGGAACTTTGGATTTCTCGATTCCAATTATAAATTTGAGAAATCTTCCAGGAATTCCAATATCCCATTCGATTCACTACAAAGAATACCGCCAAGCTGATATTTTGGGCTCCGGCTGGCATTTGCCAGTTGATTGCATTTACGTCGACCGAAGAGGAAGTGTGTTTTCAATTGATCATAATTATTATCTAGTTAAAGATGGCAGTCTCTCAGATTTGAAACCAGTTCTACGAAATGAATCACCTGATCATCTTTTTTTTTTTTGTAAGATTTGGACCACTGCGACCATTATTTTGATCTTTTGTGGTATACCTCTTCTTTAGTCTAGGTACTCGTGGCAGACATATCACTATTAATGGAAGTGATCGTCGTGTTCCTATCGCACCCTTTCTTCGTATTTCGTATGAAATGTATTACCTCATTAGGATTCGCAGACCAGACCTCAAAAGGCTCCAAAGTTCCTTTTCCAAAGGCTCTTATTCTGCGCTGTATTAGTGCACTGCAGTGGCAGAGCAAATGTTCTGCGGTTTCACATTCGAACCCGCAGAGACGACAAATTTCGTCATCTGACTGACCAATTTGTTTCAGGTGATGCTTACTTGGACAGTGTCCTGTAAACAGTCCGGTAATTGTCCTTAGTCCCTTTTTATTTAAACTAAGCAATTGCTGGCTTTTCTTGACGCTTGGTTTTATAGAGCGTTTAGACTGGCGTAGCCCTACTGAGCATCTCCAGTTCTCTTGTATTGTCCTATGTTCCCAGGTTTTCAATTCTGCTTTCAAGGCGCTTGATGACACCCCACAGAACGGTTCTGGGCCAATGAAATCGGTACATGACCCCTGTCTAGCTAACGTATCGGCTTTTTCATTGCCTTCCACTCCGCAGTGACCAGGAACCCAGAACCTGATCATCTTTCATTCACATTAGAAGGCTCGGAAGATGTTATTATAAAATTTTACAAACTGGGGAATAGGTGGAAAATTAGTACGAAATTTGAAACGCTTCTATACGGTAGTTCAAACAATGTGGATTGGATTCAATGGGAGCCAGGCTCAGATGTGTGGCCAGTTGCTTCCAGTAAAATTTCTTTTGAAAAGCTCAAACCATCGGTTTGGTTTCTGGCCATGCGAAAGGATTTTAACAACAATTTTGTGAAATACGTTTATGAACCAGAATATGCATCCCTAGAGTCTGGACAGGAGTATGTTCGAAAATTAAATTTGTTGAAGGTTTCAAATAATCACGGAGATTTCGTGCACTTCGTTTATAGCCAAAAGTACAATAAAAAGCTAATGATGGGATTTCATTTGAAATCAGTCAACCTGAGCCAAGACGTTAAATTTGAATACTCATTAATAAAATCTGATCCACGCTTGGTTTCTATCAATCAACTTGATGTTGCGATATTACGCTTCAGCTATGAAGGTTCAAGAGGAGAGCTAACGAAAATTCAATATCCAAATGGACTTGTATCGCAGTTTTCTTACAATCAGTTTGAGTTTCCAGCCGCATTGGCTTGGAATAAGTTTGATTTTTTCTCAAACGCGCAGGTTACGTACGGACCTGGTTATCTAGTTGTGAGCGGACAAACCGAATCTGGTCAAGTTAGCATAATGTCCAGCGATATTGTAGGTTCGAAGACAATCGCAATGTCAGAGTTATCGTTTCCTTATCTAGGTAAAGAAAGAGTTAATAGCTACGAAGTGCTTACCGCCGATTACTTCTTTTTTGTGCTACTAACTCATGAAAACCATAAAGAGTTGTGTTTATTTAGGAAGCTCTTGCAAGGTTGGTCATCAGAAGCTTCATATATGAAGCTCTCGAAGCAGAGTACTCTGATGGTCGGGAAAGCATTTGTTCTGATTAGAGATGGGACAAAGTTAGCAGTTCTGCAGTTGAAAGATAAGCGATGGGATATGAAACCAGTTTTGAACAATCTTAACCAGAGTACTGTAGTTCAGGCTTTCTCCTATGCTTATGTCGTTTATGATGATGTAGAACTGCGTATTGATTTTCAGAATATGGATGGTGTTTGGACGAGTAAAAAATTACCAATAGAAGCTGATCTGGTCAGGTCTAGTTTATCAATTCTCAACAGATTCGACACAGATGCACTCACGTTGGAAAAACTCCAAGCTATGTTTGAAAGTTCGCTTCTACATGTCCATCATAATGCTCTCATCATCAGAACATTGGCGATGCGAGGCATGCATTTGTACTCAAATCTACATTTTTATGTAATGAATGAAAAGTATGAACTGAAAAATCAAGAAACAATAGAAATTTTAATCGAAAACTTAGAAAATACTTTGCTAGCGCTTCCTCCTTTGGAGAATAATTATTTTAAAATTGGCTATAAAGAAGTCAATGGTAAATTCAAGGTAGTTGTGAAAGGCCATACCGGTTCAATAATCGATCAAATGGACAAAAAAAAGCTCGAAGTTGAGGCTGAAATCAAAAAGTACCCACATTGTCTAGGTCCGGTAAAAATGACACCTATAAACTCTTCAAATCAGGTGAACTGTTTTGAGATTCAGATACTATCCATGGCGAGGACATTTTGCTATCATATCCCGTTTTCATTGGTGTGAGTAAATCGAATGGTGAAAGTAAATTACTCACTTTGGAGAACAATAAAATCCATAATTTGCCAAAAGGTGAACGTCTTAGCAAAATAAGCAACTCGCTAGCCCTTGTAAGTACTACAGAGGATGCTAAATCAGTGATAATAAGATTTGTGAAACCGCTCTTGAATTCTCGCCAAAGTGTAATCACCAAGCAAGAGATCATTCATGATAGGTATGACCTACAGTCAACTGAATTTGATTATGACACAAAATATGTTCGCTTGTATCCAGATGGTCTGGCTTTTTTTGCATCTAAAATTCTTCCGGGTGGCGATTCAAGCTTGGGTTGGTTTGAAGAAGAATTCAATTTAGGTGTCATGAACAACAGTACTAGAACTGTTTACAATTCGAAGGGCGATGCTGTGAAAACGATTGATGCTTCTGAGAAAGTAGAAAATATTAACCTCGATAATGACGCAGTCCTACGTGACCTCACGGGAGTGCATGAAATTGTGAACTTTCAACCGTTCAGGATTTCACAAGAGATGGTGTCTTATTATGGTTTTGAACCCTACGAAGTAAATCGTATAGGGGTAAATGACAAGTGGGTTTTTGACAGGCAATCTATAATGCAAAACAATTCGAACCATTTTCTCAGGTTGTCCGCGGGAGCATCCATTTCCGGTAGATTCAAACCTGAACAGAATGATTTTTCTTTTGTGTCATCCTGTTGGGTTCGAACAAATCAAAGTGACGTTCTACCAGACAGTGTAACACTACCAGTAATATCAAGTAATAATGATGTTGTGGAAACCATAAAGGGCAAAATTGAACGAAACATTGGTGAATGGTATTACGTAGAAGCACTCTATCAACCTAAGCAAAAATTCGACGCGATTGGTTTTCATGTAAAAGTTAGAAACTTCCATGGATATTTATTAGATGTCGATCATGTTAGATTTACACCACTGCAGTGTAATTTCGAAGCAAATTTATTGGATTTCAATGGAAATGTTCGAGCAGTGTTGACAAACTCCGGAACATTACGACAAACTGTCCGAGACTTGTTTGGTAATGTTGTTGCACAGGTTTCCGAGAAAGGAACTGTAGATTTTTTCGCGACTATGTCTAAGAACTCCGCACTTCGTAAAAATACGGAGTTACTTTCGCGTATTGAAATGCGTCCCATGATGGGAGAAATTGATTTGTCTGTTTCTAAAGGCAAATATAAAAAACGTTTAAAATACCAACCTCAAATTCTTGGCTTTCGGTTTTTATATAAACTCAGTGATGTGGGGAGTATAATTTTAAACATACAAAGCATTGTTATTCGACTGCACCGAAGTAAGAATCACGCACACCGTAAACTCAGAAGGTGAATGTCTTGTTTTAATCACCAAATCACATTCTGCATTTTGGATTGATGGCCATTTAGTATTCGAAAGGCAGTTTAGATCTCACGAGGAACCGTGGTCGATTATAGATGTTGAAACAAGTGAAAGTGCGTCACTAGCAGAGCTGATTTATATGTACGATCCCGCAGTGAAAATTTTTTATTGAACCAATTGGGCTTTCCTGTACAGGAGATCATTTTGACAAGCCACAACACAATCAGCTGTCGTCAGATTGTTTACGATCAAGTGGATCGACCTGTTTTGAAAACAAAATGGACAGAGTTGGAACGAGATTCCCATGCACTGTTAAACTATATTTCAAACCTTCTGACTAACATGAATCGAGGTCCCCATCACCGGAAATTGGAAGGACTTGCCAATGAACATAATGCTGATTGTGAAGGCTATCCATACACATGGGTATATTATTCAGATGATCCGTTGGAAAATAAATCCGCAGAAGGGCTTCCCGGAAAATCATTTTCTATTGTTGGACAGCATTTTGTTAAATACGGATCAAACCCAAACATTGCCTTTCTGAAAGTGTTATTTCCTCAATCAGAAGGTTTTAATCACAACTTTGAAGTAAATTCAGCTAGTTCGACAACAGTACGCGTAACTGATAGGCATGGAAATAAGGTTGCGGAGCTAGTGAAGGTAGTGAACCACGATCACCGACTAACTACGTTCGAGTATGACGAGAAAAACCGACTTTTGTGTGTGTTACCCCCAGCATATCATAGAAAAAGTAGGACTTTCTCTGAAACGAGTCCTTTTCAAACATTTAAGTTGACTGTTGATGCAGAAAAGTTGAGAGCAAAATGGGGAAAACGGTTCCGATATGATGCGAATGGTCGTTTAGTAGAAAAAAATACTCCTGATTCTGGAAACGAGCAGTACATGTACACAAAAGAAGGTTTATTAAGGTTTCTAATTCACAGCAATAGTGAACAAACTTCACATTATGTGATATATTACAGCTATGGTTTCAATGGGAACATTATAGAAAAGGGTTTAACTGAAAATCCAATGAGCAAATTACATGAATACTTGGAGAATCATGCATCCCTGCCAATCTCGGCCAACTTTATAGTTTATGATTCTGGTGAGAATGAGCTGATTCCAGGCTACAGAAATCATGTAAAAAAGTCCAGCAAAAGATCGGGTCCAGTAACCGTATCTGAAGCGCTTCTATATAACTTTAAGAAACAATTAACTAGCCAGATATTTGTTTCATCAAATAATTCGCTTTCCATTGATTATAAATATCAAAACGAAAAACTAACTGAAATTCATTACCCGTTCATGGCTGCTGATGACCAGTTGTTGAAAATATCTTACAAATACACCGCAAACGGGAAAATAAAAACGGTTCGTGTTGGAAATCGAACAGTTGCAGCATTGACATACACTCCCTTCGACGCACTTAAAGAAATACACTTTGAACCGAATGGTCGTTACAACTACAAGCGACTATTTTCCTACAATGCTCCAGGTTTTATGACTGGAATTACAGACAAATTCCTAACAGAAACTGTTGACTACACAGCCAATAGTTCTAGTGGGCAAACGTTTGGTGATGGCACAGTTTCGGCAACCATCTTTAACGTAACCTGGCATCATTTCAGCAACTTAGAGTTAGTAAAGCTTAAGCCTGCGCATTTGGTGTCACCAGAAACTACCCTGGAATACGCCGACATATGTCTAAAATCACTGCAAAAACTTGGTTACCTGGATAAGTATTACCGACCTCAGAAAACATTTTATCCATCATCAGAGCTCCAGCTTCCAATAATATGTTCTACTGGCTCTAGGGCAAACTCCATTGCTGCTAAACTGATCAAGGGATTCCCACAATTCTACGGCCACCGTTACGATTACGAAAATTATAAACAGTTGCTAAAGGCCAAATATTTCCAAAGCATCGACGATCGAAATTCGCTCCTCTCACTGAAACAACATTTTCTACTTATATTAAAAAGCTAACATCAGCGGGTTCCAAAGCAATTTGGAATGCGTTGAAAACTGCGGGATTCATCATAACCGATTGTAGCACCAGTATGGTTTGTCATGGTTTACCTGGTAAATCCATCTTCGACACGAAAATATCTAATCACACCTACGGAGCGTCCTTGGAAACGCTGTTTGCAGAAGTAATAAGGTCCCGTAAGGATTTACGGGAACTTACCTGTTCAACAACATGCGAAACTTGGCACAGTCACGATCCAGTTAATCAGACTCAAATCTGTAACGCTCTTTGGGCAGAGTTATTAAAAATCAACTTTGTAGGCAGCACGTCTATCAAATCGGGAAATGTATTAAATGAGGAATTTATACGAACTCTTAAACCTCACTCTCGATTTCTCACGAATGTTGTTCATATTCTGATTGATGGGTTTTCTAAAGCTTTAAGTAATTCCGACGCGGATGTTCAGTCTTATGAAATCGATGCCAATGGTAACCACTTACATTTCTACACTGGATTTAACCGCTACCGAATGGAGTACACTACGAATACGAATAAGGTCGATAAGGTTTATCATTTAGATCTTAAAACTGAAGCAACTAAGTGGTCTCTGAAACCCACACTCTATGGGGGTATTGTAGGTGCAGTGGTGGGCGGTTTAGCACCTTCCGGGATCGCCGGCTCATTTTCATTCCTCACGGGTACGTTGGCTGTATCAGGAGCTGTCGCAAAAGGCATCATAGTCACTAGCTCCTTGACTTTTGCCTATCTTAGTACAGCGTAGGGGTGTGCGAAACTGGCTTTTCTGGTGTCGAAACGAAACGAAACGAAATTAACCCTTAATTTCGGTTTCGCCAAATTAGTCGAAACGAAATCAAGGTGGATTTCGAGTTCTCGATACGAAACGAAATTGGGCTCTAAATTTCGCGAAATTTCGAAAAATAAAATAAATGTTTCTGAAACATAGCATTACAATGATTTGTAACGTTGGAGCGCACGCTAACGAAGTACGAAGAGTAACGGTATTCAGATATCGATAAACCGATAATGACGAGAAAATCAAAAATGTTAAAAACTAAAATCTTGATGCATTCATTTATACAGATTATATTGCAGGTAATAGCACCTCGATAGATACAAATGATATAAAGGTCAAACTCGAAATGTCTTTGTAAATAATAATTTAATAAACTTCTGAACTGATTCTTTTGGTTTGAATGCAACTATGTTTAAAATATCAATCCTTCTTTCATAGCACTTTCATCATTCAAAATCCAAGTTTTGTCCTAGAGCTCGAACTGGAAAACATGAGAGATGGGCCCTATGCAAACGTAAAAGCGACGAATCCGATAAGCAATTCCTCGGCGGCCTTCTGATGCATTTCTGCATTCTCTAAAAGCAGCAAAATTCACAGGAATGGTTAAAAAGCTGTAAAACCTTTGGAGGGCAACTTTTTTGTCGCTTTTGTCGACCAGTGTTATTGAATTTTTTTTAACACAGTTTAGTCAGACTAGACTAAGTGACATCTTTATCAATTCGAGGAAAACAGAATTTAAATTAACTATTCTGTAAACTTTCAAGTTTTCAATATTTTTGCACATTTTTTAATATAACTTAAAATTACTTTTTAACTGAGCAGTTCCACAAAAAATGTCCCAGTTTCAATATTTTTTGTCATTTTAGATTTGGCCTAAACTTTGCATAAACGTTTCTATAGACTGAGAAGCTATTTAAAATGCTATTTTGGGAGGGTTATTGTGATTTTAAATATTTGCAGAGCCAAAAGTTTTTTGATCAGTGTGACGTCTCTGGAAAAGTTTTAGACAGTAATTTTATCTTTCCGATGAAAAAAAAACTCTAAAAAATTCATTTTTTTTATTGTAAACGAAACATTAAAATTAAAGCTTATTTTTCAAAAATCTTTTTTTTTGTATAAAAATTACAAAAAAATTATCGAAGCGATGAAGGAGACAAAAAATAAGTTATATTTAAAAAAAAATTTACAACATGTTTATTTTTGGAAGGACAATATTATTATCTCCAACTTTGCCAAAGCCACTATGCCAATCAAACCAACTGTTTCGATTATAAAAATATTTTAATTACCCACACAGTGTCCAATTGGAGATTAAAATTATTTTTCCAGCTAAATAGGTTTGTTTGACTGGCATAACTAGTGTCTCTGGTAAGGTTGTGGAAAATAATTTTGTCCTAAAAAAATATGCCCTGTGAGTTTCTGCGAGACCAAAAATAATAAAATGCATTTGGGACCATTCCTAAACTACGTGGTCATATTTTGATCCCTTTTATACCCCCCTACTCCCCCGTGGTCTTTCGTGGTCTTTTGTTTTGTGATCTTATTCTGCAAATATATGTACAATAAAGTATGAAAAATTTATTAAAAAAATTAAGGTTCAAGAAAACTGATTATTAGTTATTGCGCAAATTGTAAACAGAATTTTCAGTAATATCATTTTCTCACAACCAAAATAACAAATAGATAATGGTTGTTTAATTTTTAATAATATTTCATTGTCTTTAACAAATATAATAATTTCCTTACCTGAAAGTAATTTAAAATATGTTTTTCTGTTGAGTATATTCAAAACGATTTTTAATTTGTTGTTGATTATCAAAAAAAAAATAAAATTTGTTTAAATAGTTTGATCATCTACGACAAATTTTTCGCTTATAGTTACGGTAAATTGTATACTCATCTAGAAATCATCTAGAAAAATATTGAGTTGATAATAAGTAAAACCTTACTTTTAGTGATTTTCAGATTTCGGATTTGTAACTTAGTTTTTTTTTAATAAATTACAAAGTTTTTGAATGTCGAACAAAATATAAACATCTTTCTTTCTTCCTTCAGTTCACGAACATCCAGGTCTTATATATTGTTTTTAAGACCAAAACGTTGATTTGTTTTACCGGTCGTTGAGTATTGAAATATACTTCCAGGAAAAATAACACAAATCCCGACGCATTGCAAAATAGAACTATTATTCTAAAGAAGAAAATGCCATATAAGGCAAAGCCTGTTTAAAACAAAAAAAAAAATTTCTTCGTTCGGATAAATTTGAAATATGTTTCAAAAATTTGATTACAGTTAATTGCTGACAACTCTATTAATTAGTCGTGTCAAATAAATTTATTAATTAAAAAATTGCGAAAGCTTCGTCTTGACTTAGCGGCAATAAAAAATTATAAGTCAGAAAAAAGACTACGTGGTCTATTCGTTAGCCCCCACACCCCCCACGTGATTTTTCGTGGTCTTTTGATAAACTCCCCGGCTCCCTATATATGACTACGTGGTTTAGGAACGGCCTCTTTGGAACAAACCTAAAATAATTTTTCTTTCAACCAATCAACAGTTAGATTGGAATGTTGTAATGCAACAAACAAATAGTTTTCTCTTTACTCAATTAAGTTATTCGTAATCATCTTCGTTTTCTTATTTCTCGTTCTTTCTAACCTTTCTTTTCTTCTACCTTGTATATTCGTCAAGTGCAAAGTCAGAATCACTTTTATGCTATAATCTGAACTTGTTTTTGACATTGTAAAATTTTGTGTCCCCTAAAACAAGAGTAACATTTCTCAGTTATGTATTCAACGAGAGCGAACCATGTACTTTTTATTCATTCATTGATAAAGTATACTTTTTTGGTAACACGTTTAAAATATTTTTGATAAGGTACCTGGCAATTTTGAAACCTATGCTGACTTTGAAGTCAGAGTGTTTTGA
Source organism: Wyeomyia smithii (assembly GCF_029784165.1). Taxonomy (NCBI): domain Eukaryota; kingdom Metazoa; phylum Arthropoda; class Insecta; order Diptera; family Culicidae; genus Wyeomyia; species Wyeomyia smithii. The sequence continues at coordinate 91,307,743 of NC_073696.1, forward strand.
AACAGTACTAAAAATTCAGGCAATTACAACTTTTTCTGCTTGACACATCGATCACTAAGTCTGCACACTATAAGGCATGATATCCCGTCAGCCTAGTGATGAGTCCTCTAACACAGAGAAATCCGAAAAAAAGGCTTGAAAATTTGTACAAGTCGAGTAGCATAGAACATTTGGCCTGTAAGATAGAGCTTCAGAGCTTTAGTTTTGGAAGAAACTGCTACGCCCTCCTAAACGAAAGACTAAAAGTGACCTCTTTAACCTTGTGGGCTGCAAATATAACCACATTTTGATGTACGTAAAAGATGCGTAAAATTTATTCCTACAAACAAATTACTAGATACCTTGTAGTGCATTTGGACGGCTTCATATTCCTCGAATATGACTTCAGTAATGACATGAATTTTATGCTCTGCGTGAATAAAAAATATCTCCCGCATGATGTTACGGTTTTGTCTTTAAAAACAAAAATTACCGGCTGAGAGTTTATTCTTCTATGTCTGACTTAGTATACCAGATATCTGTTGAGATATATTCAATTTAATTTATAGTCGCAATGAGCACAAACCAAAATAATATAATAATGTGCATCGGAAATTTGGTCCGAAATTTCGCGAAATTTCGTAATCGTCGAAATTGGAAGTTCAATTTCGCGAAATTTTAGGCAGAATTTAGCGAAATTTAACGAAATTTTTCGGCAATTTCGCGAAACCGAAATTTCGCGAAATTTCGGGAAATTTCGAGTTTTGCGAAATTATACGAAATCATTCGAAATCTCGCACAGCCTTAGTACAGCGGGCGTGAACAAAAAATGGAATCCGATTGAGTGGGATTGGGAGAGTCCACAGACATGGAATGCTCTGTTTGCGGGTAGTATCAGTGGTGCAACCCTTCTTAGCGGCGTTGATAAGGTTCATGAGACTTACTTGACTTTTAGTACTGCACATAAAATAGTTTTTGTTGCATTTGTTACATCAAGTGCTGCAGGCGTTGCACTATATACAGGGGCAGAAGCTAATAATGGTAATTATAAATTTTGGGAGTGGAATTGGAGTAACCCTGAAACCGTCTGGGGAGTTACCTCAGGCGCGAATTTGGGGATGACTATGTCTCCTCATATAAGCGAACAAGGAATTAAAGTAATAAACTATGTCAGATCAATTCGAGCAGGCAGTAGTCAATCAATTTTCTTAATGGGGTCCTTTGCTGTGAGTATAAGACAACTACTAACTGTTACTCACTCTAAACTAAAATTAAAATTTAAAGCGAAACAGGCACGTTCTTACGGTGCACTAACGGCGATCGCAGCTGCTAGAGCCAAAGGAACAATATTAAATGATATCGAACAAGTTTTGTTTGAAACGGTTTGAAACGGCCGCTGCGCAAACCAGAAAAAATTAATCTCAACCTACGAATCTGAGTAACACCTCTTTATATCGTAAGAAACGTAACATCGAATGTTGCCAGATGCAAGCTGTAAATTACTGGTCTACACCAGATAACACTAATGTTTTTAAGTCAGGAGGTTCATCCAGTTTTACACCGAAAAAATTCTTCACGATCATCATGAACAGAATAAAATACTTTTTTAAAACCGGAAGCACAGCAGCCCACACCTCCTCTAAGATGGGGTTTCCGGGACAGAAGCAGAATGAAAAACATTGGTATATCTTGAACAATTGCTTCAGATTGAAGACGAATGAAACTCATTCTATCCAGTGTCTTGGTCATAATGCACGGTATGAAATTTACCCAAATTTAGATACACAAAGTTTTTTCATTGAAGATTCTTTCACTCACTGCATGCCCATTGATTACTGGGGCAAGTCGTCAGTCGCGTGTAAAGGTGTGAATAGCTCATTATTTTTCATCCCTCATGCAAGTGGAAATATTCTCGAAGCCGTCAATGCTTTCCTTTTGTTACTTCTGATTGCTCCAGCCGCCTTGACCCGCATTAAAACCTACTTTTACTCACTAGGTGGTAAATCAAACAAAATGCAGAAGAACTCAAACAGCAGAGAACATACGGACGCATTGAAACGAAAACTCAGTATGTTTTGGGAATATTTCGCAATAATTGAATCAAACCGAGAAAATCATTTTATGAAAAATATTTATTCCGATCTGATTGAAGATATAGATGAGTATGCTAGAAATAAAAACGAAGTTGATTTTGATCAATTGATTACACGAACGGAAGCTCTGATGGAAGAAATAAGAGAAACCGTGATATTGTTCAGCTTACACAATAATAAGCACGCTTTAGAATTTCCAATGCAAAAACATTTCCAACAAAATTATACAACAGAAATATCTAATAGTTCAACTGCGACATTTAATATCAATTTATTGACTATAGAAACACAAAATTTATTAACTTTAAGTTAAATTAATGGAAGACTTTCTAGGAATAAAAAAAAAAATTAGTTTTGAGAAGGAAACAAAATAATAACAATATCCTGTGATTGCATTACAATTTAAAAGTTAATATTGTCACTGTTACATGAACATCATAGTTTGTAAGTACAACTTTTTCTTTTGCTTCTCACTTTCTTATATGTAAGTTAAGTACTTAATAGATTTTTATTATTGTTTTGCTTTGTATTAAATGTCAATCTTTATTATGAAAGAAAAATTATCCTACTAGGGAGGGAAACGGCAAACAAAATCGATAGCATGATTGTCTGTTTTACTCCATTATTTCACGATAACAAATGGTACATCAAAAGGGAATTAATAGGCATCGTTTTTTCGAATTCACGACATTCCAAATTGTACGATGATGATTGATTTTTTTTGAAAAAAAAAATCAAATCAATTAATCAAGAAGGTCAATTTTGGGCAAACACGAAAGCACCTCTCTTGCGAAAATATTTTTATATTGCAATTTACATAGCGACAACGCATAAATGGCATGACTTCGTGCTTTTCACCTATCTGCAGATAATATTAATGATGTCCTAATTTGTTGTGGAGATTGAGAATGTGGCTACTTGTTACGATTAAATTTAAGAACTCGGTTTGACTAAATCTTAAAATTCCGAAATCCGCAAATTAAACGGCGTAAACTTTGCAAACTACGTAAAAAGCTTCACTTGTGAAGAGTATTTATTGATGTATGTGAAATACTCCCGAAAACCCCTGGTGAGTGAAAGATATATTCAAAAAAACTAATTTTCAAACAAGATTGGAATTCAGATCAAAATTCATTTATAGTTCGCGGTGTGACTTCGCTAAGTGCAGGATCCAAACTGTTTGAGATCCTGGTAAGCAATGAACTGTTTCGCGCAGCAAAATCGTACATATCGCAAGATCAATACGGCTTTTTCCCGGGAAGATCAACAGCAACGAACTTGGTGCAATTTACCTCTTTTTGTCTCAAATCCATGGAACAGGGAGCTCAGATCGACACAATTTACACTGATCTGAAATCAGCATTCGACAAAGTGAATCACCGAATTCTTTTGGCAAAAATGGATCGTCTAGGCGTGGCAGCAAATGTGGTTCGATGGATGGAGTCATATTTGACCAACCGACAACTAAACGTCAAGCTTGGAACTACCGAATCTGACCCGTTCAGTAACTATTCTGGTGTTCCCCAAGGCAGTAACTTGGGGCCATTATTATTTTCCATATTTTTCAACGATGTTTGCTTCGCTGTACCAGAGGGGTGCAGGTTGGTGTACGCAGACAATTTCAAAATGTATTGGCTAGTGAAGACACCGGATGACTGCATAACACTGCAGCAAACTATCGACATCTTCGCAAGCTGGTGTGAGAGGAACCGGCTGACCATAAGCGTGAATAAGTGCATGGTTATCTCGTTTACTAGAAGGAAAACAATGATTCACTGGAACTATCACGGAACGGAACGGAGATGCTGGAAAGAGTTAGCGTTGTGAAGGACCTTGGTGTCCTGCTGGACTCCGAGTTAAATTTTTGCGATCATCTCACCTATACCATCAGCAAAGCCAACAGAAATTTGGGATTTTTATTTCGACTGTCCAGTGAATTCCGTGACCCCTATTATCTACGCTCACTGTATTTTAGCTTAGTGCGGTCTATACTGGAAACAGCAGCCGTTGTATGAAGTCCCTCTCACAACGTCTGGGTTAACAGAATAGAAAAAATCCAAGCGAAGTTTGTAAGGTTTGCCTTAAGATTTCTTCCCTGGCAAAACCCCGACGAACTTTCATCCTACGAGAGCCGATGTCGCTTGTTGAGTATGGACACGCTTCAGAAGAGACGAAAGGTAATGAGAACTGTGTTTCTGGCTAAGGTGCTTGTAGGGGACATGAATGCGCCCTGGATTCTCGCTCAGGTCGACTTAAACATCATCCCACGACCACTACGGCAGCGAAGCTTCCTCCGGCTTCAACGCCATCGAACAGACTATGCGCACCATGAACCGATAAGATGTATGTGTTTTCTGTTTAATCTGTGTTACCATTTGTTTGATTTCAATATTAGTACAGCGATCACCCTATTATATCTCACCTTGGTGATTTTTGGCGTGATAAAATAGGGAAAGTGATAAAATCGGGAAATTTTTATTTTTTTTTTTGTTGAAGATGTTAAATCGATAACTAAATACGTAAAATCAGCGATTTTGATTTTTTTTTTGGAAAATTTATCTGTACAAACATATGAAAAAAACATATGAAAAAAGCTGCAGTTGTTTTTTCATAAATCGATATATCTGAATAGTGACAAAAGATAGAGAAAAGTTGTGAAGGGATGAATTTGAGAAAACTGTCTGAGATTTTATAAAAAATATTTAAAAAATTCAATTTGAGATCCTGTACTGAAAAAACAAAAAGTGACCATAAAAAATCGATCATCACTATTTTTTTAAAACATTTTTTTAGATAAATAATTCACTTGCCTAAACCTGTTCTGAACAGACCTAAATAAATGAAAAACCTAAAAAAAATCGATGTAAAGTTGTAAATAAATTACAATTAAGTTTTTTATTCGTTCATGTTTTTGTTTGAATTGGTAAAATTAATTACTTGCTTTTTTGTAGCGCAGTACCATAAGCAAAATATTAGATGTTCTCACAACACTAAACTTTGCCGAAAAATAGCATGCTGATATCTCTCACATATTGCAACCATAAAAATCTTGAAATGTAAATTACGATTTTTGATTCCCCTCTCATAGAAAACTTTATGTTGCTTGCAATAAGTAAGAGATAGAAACATGATGTCTTCTGTAAAGTTTCTTGTTTTGAGATCACCTAATACTTTGCCAAGCGTCTATCGTCTATCTCACTTTTAGGAGGATGGATCACCCAGCTTTCTACATCAAAAGATGCGTCTCAAAAAGTTTGAAACTTCTCCGAACATATTATACGGTTATAATAAACATTTGTATCACTATTCAATTATTCGCACGAGAACAGCAAAATGTAACATTGTGCATCGGTTGAATTTTTAATGTAAACTGCATCCAGAATGATACACAGAATTATGAAAAATATCTTAAATATTGAAGCGTAGTAGAAAATCCGTTCACCCTGACATTTTTTTAATGAAATGTTTTATGATGATAAAATCGGGTGAAAATGTGATAAAATCGGGGGCAGATAAAATCGGGTACAGATATAATCGGGTGATTACTGTATTAGAGTATTTTACGACCGTGTTACTAACTATAATTTTTAATCGTTCTTAGCAGTTAAGTGTTCATGTAGACAATAATCTCCGATGAATGTAAATAAACAAATAAACAAATAACTTTTTCTGTATGGCACAATATTTTTATTTGTTGTGACATTTTGTTTCACAATATTTTTTTCTAATTGAGTGTAAGTTGCGTATTTATTGTACATATTAAATCTTAGAGAAAGTGATTTATTTTTCCTGAATTACTCAATTTTCCCAGCATATCAAAAATAGCGGCAATTCAACTATCTCTTTATCATAGTCCTTCCCCACCAAGAGTTTGGATCTAATTTTCTACGCAAACCATTGTTTCCTAATTTAAATACTCTAATCAGTAATGCATTGAAGTTTCAAAGGATTACTTAAATTGTTTGTTAAATGGCCAAACGAATCATCTTAAAACGTTTACAATACAGAGAGTGGTAATTTTTATTGATAATGATTGTATGTATAATTGTATCGGATATCGAAATTAACAGAATCCACAGATTGCATATATTTTATATGTGGTAGTTTTTGCATAACATAAAAGTACTGAGCGTACCTTTCGTTTAATGCTTCCTAACCACTTGTCAGCTGTTCCATGCCAAAGAGCATACAACTATAATGTATGTTCAAGTCAGTCACTCACTGCTAGGGTTGCCAAAATCACGACATGATGTGTTTGTACCATTTTTGTCAAAATCGTCTTGTAAAATTTAGTGATTCGTGATTTAATTATTATTGTATACTTCGATTACAAGCTGAGCTCTGAGCATATACTTTATTTTATCTGCAAATTTTATGTTATCTGTTATTAGGGAACCGTAAGTTGTGAATATTTGAAAGCTTCTTATTTGTAAGAAGACTTCAACCACTGTAACAATTTTTTTGTGTGTGAATGTGTGCATAATGCTATCAGTCTTTAAAGCATTTTTTAACGCAGGCCATATGTTCAGAATATGAACTCAAACTTGAAAAATCTTTGGGTTTCATTTGCACTTTATTCAAACTGAATTCGACACTAGAAATGGTAACTAATTCCTAACAGTAGATTGGCGTTTTCTCAATTTGTTTGTTTGTGCACTGGAACAGATTTGCCATGAGCGTCAGTATAGTGGTTCTTGTTTGGCAACTCTTCTCGCTACCTGGGAGCTTTGGTAGTCATTCGTCGATTGCAGCCGTGAGCGGTACGAGAGTCTTTGGCTAAACACGGGAAAAAGGTTTTGTGCGCTTACAAAGGATCATCAAGTTCTTTGCTTTCGTTGCCAAAGCTGCTCTCCCGTATCCTGGTTTTGCCAGTGTCAGCCGAAGATTAAGCAGGATTTTGCAGAAAAAGAAAAGTTTTGCATATTATATTGCACATATATAATCAAGTGCACAAAAAGTGGGCGAGGAGCAAGTATAAGAGCGACTTAGCTGAGTGAAATTAATTACCACTTGGATTTCCAGACATTTTTATGATTAAGCGAATCGTACATTTTCAAAGCAGACATTAGTTCAAAGTGAAAAACGGATTGTTGAAAACTTTGTTAGTAGTTAAGCGTTGGGAAAGGATTGTGAAAAAAAAACAAAGAAACTTAAACCAGGGGTAATCGATTAAGACGACATTTTGAATTGTATTTCAATTGAAATTTGAAATACTTTGTTAGTGAAGGAGAACAATAGAACATTACTGAAGCTTAGTTTCGATATTGAAAATAAATTTTGTGCATAAGTTACCGTGCAAGTAATATTGATATTGCGTCAGTGGTAGCGTAAAAACACCAACACGGTATATAGCAGTATATACCCTCTTAGTATTCATTCAAAATGCTTATAAAACTAGTGAAAGAAGATTTTCCGTGCTTCAAAAATGGATTCATATAACATTATCTTCGCTTGATCGCGTTATTTCAAAATTATTTTAGCAAGGTAAGTGGCTACTACATGCAAGCATGATTTATAAGCATACATTGATTTGTTTTACTTATAAAAGTGGATATCTGTATCTTATATTTTTTCACATTCGCTTACAAAAAAAAAACGCTAATTGCATATCGATATATGGTTCTGAATGATTTTCTTTTTGTTTGTAGTGCGCTGCTTTGTTGAGGTGGTATTTGTGTGATACACTTTCTCAATTATAGCAGTAGAAGAATAGCAGTAAAAGCAACTCTTTTAGGCGAGGGATCGGACAGCTAACTGTCAACAAAATCAGCTGTCAGTGTCAAGATGCTAGAGTTTGAAAGGTTTACATGTTCTCTGTCGATGTAACGCGTATTGCAACTGTTTTTTGCATTTACATGGTTCTTTAAAGGTTTATTGAAATCATACTATTGCCCAGTATTAGGATTAAGACGAAAATTATAAACTATTTCTTTCCATACTCGATATTAGATTGTCCTTATTTAACTTGAAATAAGCATGTAATTATTAGAACAATTCCACAAGAAACACGCAACCAATTTAATCGACCATTTTTTATTCCGCTGGAACTTTGCATAGATGTTTCTATGGGCAATAGATGCCATTTTGTGCTATTGTTTCAATTTTTTGGAGCAGGACTCAATTTTGAGAAGCTATTTAAAAATGCTATTTTAGGAAGCTATTGATGATTAAAAATATTTTTAGAGCCAAAACGGCTTGTTTGATCGGTGTGACGTCTTCGGCAGAAATTTCGTCATTTAAAAAAAAAAACACTAAAAAAAATTGAAAAAAATAAAATATATATAAAAGCTCAATTTTTTGAAAATATTTTTTTTATAAAACCTATGACTGTCGGATCATGGAGAAATCAAGAAAAAAAAATATTTCTTGAAATTTTTTTTACGGAGGGCATATTTTTTTTGGAGAACAAGATTATTATCTACAACTACATCTTTTGGCTGTAAAAATATCTATACTCTCCAATAGAGCACTCTTAAATTATATAAATATATTTACAGTCAAAACGGTTTGCTTGAATATTATCACAGTGTCTTTAGTAGAGTTGTAGATAATAATTTTGTCCTTCAAAAATTTCAAAATTCAAAATTTTAATCTAAAGCTTTGCCGAGGACGTCACACCGATTAAACAAATTATTTTGGCTCTGAAAATATTTGTAATCATCAATGCATTCCCAAAATTGCATTTTCAAAGAGCTTCTTAAAAATAAGTCTTGTTTCAAAAAATTAAACCAACCGCACAAAATGACATCTTTTGCCCATAAAAACGTCTACCCAAAGTTGCAGCCAGGTTCCGTAAAAGTAGAAAAAAAGGCTCTTATCTTTATTAAAGTTCTAAGATATATAGTCCGATCCAATTTTATGGAGCAATATATGATTTTATTTTCACAAATATCAGACGAAGACAGAAGATCATTCGATTAAACTAAATTATTATTTTGTATGCTCTAAACTATGGAATATGTCGGTAGTATTCAACTTGTTGTCTCTCATAGAAAGACTATGTTTTGTTAATGTGCAAATTTTTCAATAAAAATTCAACAACACAAACACAAAATCATATCGTATTGATTAGAAAAGCTAATAAAAATACACCAAATTATACATAGAACACTATCAACGAATGCAATAAACCCACAAAGGACACAAAGGATATCGGGTTCATTGCGCGCTTTGTTGTCTCGTTTGATGGAAAAATCATTTTATGTTCATGTGTAAGTGTTGAATAACCAAGCATGTTAAGCTCCTATCCTTTTCACATTCTGTAGAGATGATTTTTATCAACGCTTAATAAACAGATTAACTCGTGTACTTTTCGTATAAAAGTGTATGCAAATGTCAAATTTTGAAAATCGAATTGACATATTTGGCTGTCAACTGTTTATAATAAACGCGTTCAACATTTTACTAACATTTGAAACAACATAGGCGCCTATTACAGAAGACAAGACAAGCTTGACAACAATGTTTGATGTGTTATAAGAACGGATAACTGCCCAGAAACTAAGACTTGGTATTACAGGCTAAAAATATAGGACAATTATTTGTACATATGTGTACAATTATTCTCTTTGTTTCATCATACTAGAAAAGCTTTGTTTGATTCTCGCTGACTAAAATCATCTTCTGGTGCTGTTCATAATATTGCAGTCATTAATGAAAAATTCATTTTTCTATGGTATGACTATCCACATTAGTCTGTAATGGAAATAGGGGAAACTGATTTTTTTATTCTTTGCCTGGATGGTAAAAGGTGAACCCCTAACCGCCATAACATGTGCTGCTGTTCAGTACACTGGACGATAAAACTTGCAGCCACAGGGCAACATCAGACCAGACTTGCACACAAAGAAACGTACACACTGCTATCATCTGGTCCGACCGCATATACGCCAACCATCGTGTCTATCACTTTCTCGTCGACGCTAAAATCATCAGTCCAGACAGGTACCACCAGACCAGACAAAGGTGAACGTTTTTATCCATTTTACTTCTGATCATTTCCGTTTGCAGGCTACCAAAACCGATTTGTAATTGGTATGACTAATATTTTCAATATATTGAAAAATTATTGCATTGTTGGAAAGTGTCATTTTTCAAATATTAAAGGGTCAGCTTTTCATCATCTAACTCTAATTTAATCTTAACACTATACTCTGTTGAATCTAAATATTTAAATTTTTCTTATGCAATTAGGTTTTGTTCTATTGCATCTGAAAATGAAGTTTTTGAGAGTGCATTGATTTTTTTATAGAAAAAATGTTAACAAATTGCGCACAGTTGATTCCATTGTGCTAGAAAAGCAACTAACGGTCTGATTATTTCAAATTCCTAACAGTCTGAAACTTTTCTTGAATATATCACCAGTTACTCGAAAAATATACCATCAATGTTTAGAAATTTATTTAGATCGTTTCGATGTTATTGATTTCGTTTCGCCAACATTTCATTCGGAATTTAAACACACAATAAACTGTGATATGGAACAATTCCATTTTTTTTATTTTGTTTCTTTGTTTGACTTGCTGCTCAAAACATCCAGTTACTGCCTTAGAGCTCAAACTAGAAAAAAAGGGAAGATTATAGTTTTTTAACCATTACATGTGTGCTTATGTTACGCTCGATAACCTTTTACGGCAGTAACAAATGAAATCATCACAATTACTGATAAAAGAAAGAAACAAACTTATTTGGGTCACCAAAAACTGTTTTTTGGGTAATAATTGGGTTACTTCAGAGGACAACCAAACGCTCTTGTTCTACACAAAAGAAGACATTACAATGATTTTGCATACGCAGAAATGATATGGCGTAGTAATCTTTCAATTGCAAAGTACAAAGAAAATTTTTCGAACAAATTAACGTATTGTACCTAGTCATGACCTACATGCAATGCAGGATACGACGCACAAGGATTCAATGACCCCGAAAAACCAATACAGTTACTTATGATCGATAGCCTCACAAGTGAAAGAAGTGCGTAACAAGTTATTGCGTAGCGAATTTCAACTCCCTAAAATCAGCGGGTTTTTGTCACACACAGGGTGCGCGATGAGGTAGCTGAGGAATATAATCATCATTTGTACATAGAATCTCCATCACTACATACAGTATGTCGTGCCTAACGCTTCACTAACCAATACTTAGACCAGGGGAGGTAAGGCCACTACACTATTTATAACATGGCATTCATGCATGGCACACGAGTAGACATTGATTCACATACAAATGGGTTTGTAGTGTGTATATCAGAGTGGTTCGATTCTCCTTTTTTCTGGTGAGAATTGTGATATAAGATAACTGTTTTATATGCCTATGATACTGGATAATCACTGGTTCAACAAAAGTTTTTAAGTAACCATGGTATGATGTGTTAGTTCTCTTCATACAACAATATTCCCAAACATCGCAACAAAACATGCAAATCTAAACCACCCTAATACGTTTATGTATACTTGTATATATGACCAAATAAGGCTTGTCTATCCAAAGCGTGTGCCCAAGATTAACTAGGTTTCATATTGTAAAGCGTGCTTTATTTTCGACTCATCATTATGTATTTCGTCTGAATTCATTACTGCCCGTTAGCAGACATAAAATATTGGCACCACTTGTATCGCACATTCGGCCGATACCAACACATGAAGACTCATATTTACAGTCTCCACGAACGTCGCAGCATAAATTCAGCTTTGCAATTGTGTATGGTGAACAAGTTATATCCGACTCACGATATAAAATATAACGTCAATAAATTCTACTGCCCTCTGTCCCGTAATGTTACGGTTGTGGTCGTATCAGCTTGAAGCAGCTGATTGAAATGAACACTCACACATAGCATAATGAAAACATTGCATGTAAAACCTGGGGCACACATTGGTAGCTTGCCCATACACTCTCACAGTTTGATACGAACTGACAAATGTAAACAAAGAATAGAAGAAACAAGCATGCGCATAGTCATGATTGCTATGTATCGGAATATACAGGTTACCTTTTATGAAAATGTAGGGAAAGCTTGGGTGATTTACGGGGGGTGAAACAGAAATCCGAGCTTCCGGCTAAGGACGTAATGCGAAGGTTTTGCTTCGTCCTTTTAGTGGTAGATATTTACACTTGTATTAAGAATTAACCCATTCCCCTAACATCTGAACTTTATTCACAGTTTAACAACTATACTTGAAATTTTCGAACGATGAAACTGTCAAATACGGTTCGAGAACAGATCGATCTTTAATATGCAATACAGTTTGTGCCGGTTAAGTGCACGTAGTCAGTTAGTAATAAGAGTTTGAAGGTCATTTTTCGAGGTAAAAATTGATTTCTTTTTATGAAAGAAAGTTAAAACAAAAACAACTTTCTCGTGGTGTAATCACAAGAAATTACTCGCTGATTTATCAACATCGTTATACAGTGTTTTTGTTTTTATTTACGTGCTTTTAATCGTTACTCTTCCTTCGTCAAAGTCAAACAATTATTACCTATCTCAGTTTGGCTGGAAAATACCGGAGATTTTAGAGTAAAACACTTATTTTTGTCAAAATTTAGCTTAACCCTCTAGTGCCCAGTGCTGCCTTTAGACACGCTTCAGTTGAACCCCTAAAAAGCTTCAATTAATACTTAAAATATGTTAATAAATATTTATAGTGATTTTACCAAGGACGTCTGAAAAATAAATTGGGCACTAGAGGGTTAATCAGGAAAATATGCTAGAGAAGAACCCTAACAAACAGGAACCATAAACGAATGACATACTGGCCCTAGAGCTCAAACTGGGAAAAAATGCAAGATTATAGTTTTTGAACCATTCCTTTGAATTTTTGTGCCTCTAAAACAGATAACTTTTTCAAAGACTTAAGGAGTTTTCTCGTAAACACAACGTTAAAGTGACTAACCTGGCGAGCAATAAATATTGGAATTGGAAACCCTGACGCACTTTGACGCACTTCTGCATACACTAGGGGCTCTAAATTAACGAGAATCGTTAAAAAGCTATAATCTTTCTGGGGTAACTATTTTGAGCTCGTCGACCAGTGTAATCCATATGGTTTAACGATAACCCATAAAACCGGACTGAATTGATGTACCTATATTAATGCTAATAAGATAAAGACATTACCTCAAAGTTGTTACCACACTAAGTAACAAATACCAGCATTCAAACGAACAATCCCGTTACAATGAAGCATCAACCAAAAATTGATACTAATTTGCTCCGCATTTCTCTAATAATAGATCAAAAAAGTTCGATTTTTCTACCAAAAGCATTAGCTTAAGTTTGTGGTTTTAATAAACTCTGGGTAGTTATTTCCGTACGCGGAGCGTCTCGAGATTGTGAAATGAAGGGATGTATAATTTATTTAGCTGAGCTTCTATGTATTCATGAACTTCGTTCAAATAGAGGTAAGTAATCGTAACCCGTTTGGAAACGGCCTCCGAAACTGGTTTTCATGACGCACATCAAATCATGAGTGCGAACAGAGCATGTATTCACATCGCACAGCTCACAGGTTTTCGCAGAGTTTCGCAGTTACAAGTGTTGGCGTCTATTGGTATAGGTGTGTGGGCACCACAAAGCAGCTGACACGTTTCTGCAGAGGGTTTTTTTTTCGACGGAAAAGCTGCTGAAACTTTTCTCTATCAGCTGCACGTTTTGTATTCTGAAGACGGAAATGAAACCTGAGCGATGATATGTCCATGACACGCGCTTTTATAGTGTTAGACAGAAGGAAATAGTATACAACAGCGCTTTTATCATTCGCTATGTAGCAATAAGCTTACGTTGCATAAGGGGCAAATTGCTGGCCAAAATTTTGGTATCATGAGAGCTAAAATTATAGTTTATAATTTTGCTTGAAGGAGTTTATACATATGAAATAATTGTAAGCTGAAATTTATTTTTTGAAAACTACGTTATTCATTTATTTTGGTCGAGGTTTTGTGCAAACCACTCCACTGTGCTTTGTCAGTGCGCTTTGGAAAATTAACCGAGTTGAAATCGTTTCGCTTGTGTATCAAAGTTTAGAATACTAAGCAAGTGGATGCTTATATTATCGTCCTTTGTCTTCATCTATTTATTATCATTTATATAAAACAATCGTTGACGATAGCTTTTGAACGCGATGTAGTTATTTCGACTCTCATTAAACAATCATCAAGGCTTTTCGACTCTTCAGTTTCATGAGAGTTGGAAATAATGATCAAGCTCTGGCAGACAGAAGTACGTTTTTGTGTGGAGATATTTTTAATTGATCTTACGTAAAAGATAGTTATGTAGTTACGCTATAGATGAAGTTAAAGACAAATTATTAGCCTTTCCGTTGTACCATGCGCGAGTTCCTCCGTGAACTTGAAAATTAACATGTGCGATCTGATCTTTGTCATTCATCTCACAATAAATACTGTTGCGTTACCCCTTAATCATCACCATCTGCGCGTTCACCTATTGAGGAATTGTTTGCTGTTGAATACTGAACCACAATACAAATATGCAATATGCGCATGACAAATCGTTCACATAGTTTGCTTCTTAGCAGGAAAAGCAACGGCGTAGTTACAGGACAGTGTCAACTGCATACTAAATGAATGTGTTTCTATAGAATTAAAGTTTACCCAAAACTTTCAATGGGTTTTTTAAAAGGTATTTTTCTGTAATCATATTTTCTATTGTTCAAGTAATCAATTATTAATTGACTTATTAATTGGTTCGTGTCCGCCGGTCCGGCAGAACAAAGGGGTTGAAATTGGGGATCTCCACTATGGGCGGTTACCCACCTTCTGGGTCTGCCTCTTCTGCGTTGTCCTTGCGGATCCCAGTAGAGTGCTTCTTTGCAGAACTCGTTCGCTCCTCTCGTCATGGTGCGTCCGATCTACTTCCACCTACGCTCTCGAATTTCCTTCGTTGTCGGCCGTTGATGATATCGAGGATGGAGCTCCTCGTTGGATATCCAGTTGTCAGGCTAACAGGCACAAATGATGTATCGCAGGCTGCGATTAACAAATACCTGCAGTTTTTGCTTTGTCTCCGCTAAGACGTACCACGTTTCACAGGCGTACAGCTATACAGATTTAAAACTCAGTTGAAAACTCGAGTTGTCGTAAGTAGAGTATGCAAAGGCACCTCTGGCCTTCCTGATCCGTGTAGCTATATCAGCTTTGGCACCACCATCAGGCTTTTGACTGGCTACCAAAATATTGATAAACATCCTTCAGTGTTCACTTCCATAGACTTAATTTTTGCTACATACTCGGAGTACTCGGCTACCAACGTCATCTAATTTGCTTGTCATCTAATTTGCTCTGTATATCGTTTCGCCGTTGTGTCAGCAAGATAATCTTGTCGGCTAGGTCGAGGTCATTGAAATGTTCTATTGTTAGAGGATTTCAAGACAATCCTCAAGACGCCATTGAACAACACCTTGCACAAAAACGCCTCGTGCTGAGCCTCGATAAAATAGACTAGCTTGTCCGGAACTCCTCTACGCCGGAGTACGCCCCAGATGTTGACGTGGTTGAGTCGGTTGAACACTTTTTCAAAATAAATGAACACCAGTAGAAGAGAGTCCTGGAATTCGTTGATCTGCTATGGTCTACACATTACCTTACAGAGTACTTTGAGAGTAATACAGAGCAACGTGATGCCACGCCAGTTACCACATTCAGTTCACAGTCAGTCAGAACGGTTGGTGTGGGCAGTTTCTCCTCCTCGGCTAGGGAGTTAGTCCAGGTTCACTTGTCCCGTCTACAAGCGCGTTTAACAGCCCTTTCCAGTTCGCTGCGCACTTCGCCGAGTATTTCATCACTAGTCGCGATGAAGGCGTTCTTGATGCCAGGCCCATTGTTCTTCGATGGTTCCACTAGCAGGCAACTCCGAGGCTTGAAATTCAAGTTCATGAAGGCTCCTTCTCCATTTTTGATTTGATTGATGCAAATGTGGTCAATTTGGTTTTCTGTTCGACCATCGTGGGAAACCCACGTTACCTTATGTGCTGGGTCATAGGGAACGTTCGAATGATCATTTTGTTATTACCACAAAAATGTGTTAACAACTCACCGTTTTCGCTCATCTCTCCTAGCCCATGGCGTCCCATGACGCGTTTAAAGTCCGCGTTGTTTGAGCCAATCATGGCATTGAAGTCGCCCAGGTAGATTTGAATGTCCCCCTTCGGGATTTTCTCAACCGCACTGTTCAGCTGGCTGTGGAAGCTCGCTTTCTCCTGCAGGTCGGCAGCATCTGTTGGCGTATAGCATTGGATTGCAATAAAGTTTCTAACCCGTGTTCTAAGCCCCTGGGCTCAGTGGGAATCCAACTCCTCCTTCTCGAGTAGCGTTTTCACCTCGTATGCCAGAATTTATTTTTTGAACATTCCTTATTTTTACGGAGCAAATTTATCTTCTACACCTACTGGAATAGTCTTCAATGTTACGTGTATTATTTTGTGTCTAGTGTAAAAATACCTCGAATGGAGTCCAATCGACAGTAAGTTGTGCAGACAGATTCCACTCTAAAGCATAGGCAAGTGAAATTTGATTGGTTATGGCGTCCGTATTTTAGGATGTGCACGGAATAATTCTCATCAACTATCTCGCGAAAGGATTGCGATTGATACATAACGTTGTTCGAGCAACAATTCTACGAATATACCCTTTATGACTTTAAAACTGTAGCTAAACAATGGTTGAAAATGCTAAATCACAGAAGATCCAGTGGTAGGATTTTCGTACATAATCCAACTCAGTATTTGTGTATGTATTGTGTTCATAAAACTAAAGAATTGATCTCATTTTCTGCTCTGATAACTTTGGTTTATCATTCCGAGTTGTGCTCTCGTCGTGTTCGGTCGAAATTTTATTTCGATCTCGATAGTGCCGACCAGTTATTCGCCTTCAAGGTCACCGTGCATTGTATTGCGTGTGCACTGCTGCTCGTTGCCGTCGTCGCTGTTGAAGACAGCAAGAACAAGGAAGAAAAAGTCAACAATAGCCCGTGTGTTGTGTCGCTACTTGGAGAAATCCAGTAGCCGGCGCACGGCTGCTTGGCTGTATTGGTGCTGCTGTGTGGCTGGAGCGGCTGCAGCTTTTGCTACCGGACTCTTGTGTGAAGGACTGGAGATTGGCATCGCCCGTGCGCTGATTGCGGTGGAGAGCGGCTGCAGAAGATAAGTAGTTTTTTTTTCTACAATATTATTTGTTGATTGGCATTTTGCGTGTGTGGCTTACGCGTCCAACATGGACGACGAACGCGGGGATGAAAACCCGCTCGTTCTACCGTCTAGCCCTCCCGGATACAAAGTTCCAAGGGTTAAAAATGGAGCCCCGTAGGGAGCTACCCATTGGCTTAAGCAGTATCCGGAGGGCAAAGCTGGTATTGGGGCTGTATTTTTCCGGCCGAAAGTGAAAGCATTGAACACAATGCAAATCTGTAGAGATCTGGCACGGTTTACAGCCGTAACTGAAATTACCAAAGTACGCCCGAATAAGCTGCGTGTTTTGGTGTCCGACCTCAAGCAAGCAAACGAGATTGCTGCTTGTGAGCTCTTCACGCGGGAGTACCACGTGTACATTCCAGCTCGCGTAGTTGAGATTGACGGTGTGGTCAGCGAATCGAGTCTGACTGTCGAGGACCTGTTGAAGGCTGGAAAAGGCCTTTTCAAGGATTCTAGCCTTGAACCTGCCAAAATACTTGAATGTAAGCAATTACATTCAGTATCGCTCGACAAGGGTGTAAAAACCTACACCCCATCAGACTCTTTTCGCGTGACTTTCGCCGGGTCTGCTCTGCCGAGCTATGTGCTCGTGGATAAGGTGCGTCTACCCGAGCTTGTTTGTACCGCGGGTAATGAATTGCCTCAAGTGCAAACAGTTGGGCCATACGGCCTCCCACTGTGGCAATAAAGCACGTTGTGGCAAGTGCGGAGAGCAACATGCGGATGACGCCTGTAATAAGGGTGCTGAAAAGTGCCTCTATTGTGGGCAGACCCCGCATGAGCTGTCTGCATGTCCCGCGTACAAACAGCGCCATAAAAAGATCAAGCGGTCTCTGAAAGAGCGCTCTAAGCGCACTTTCGCAGAAATGCTCAAAGAGGCCGCTGCCACCAAACTGGTTTCCCCGAATCTTTTTGAGGTCTTGTCATCCGATGAGTCTGATTCTGACTATTCAGTTGGGGAACCTTCTTTTGTTGAACACGGTAAGTCTAGGAAGAGGAAAAACCTTTCTTCCCCTAGACTTCCTAGGAAAGGACAGAGAAGGTCTCCATCTGAAGTGACTGATACTAAGAAACAAAAAAGTGCTGTAGAAAATCCGAAGCAAACTCCTCCGGGATTGGCAAAATTGAATTCAAGTAAGGAGTTTCCGGCACTTCCAGGAACATCAAAAAACCCAACTGTTCCTTCTTTTTCGTCCAAGATTCAGCCAGAATCTGGACTGCAGAAGTTTTCAGATATTGTGGACTGGATTTTCGAAAATTTTAACATAACTGATCCTCTTAAAAGTCTTCTGCTGGAATTTCTACCAACAGTTTAAACGTTTTTGAAGCAGTTGACTGCTAAATGGCCCCTCCTTGCAGCGATCGTATCCTTCGATGGCTAATTCATCGGCTGAGATGAAGGATTCTACCTCTATTTTACAGTGGAATTGTAGAAGTATCATCCCCGAAATTGCTTCATTTAAAGTTTTGATTAATAAGCATAAATGCGATGCATTTTCCCTCTGTGAAACTTGGCTCACTTCAAATGTAGATCTTAGCTTCCATGATTTTAATATAATTCGCCTCGACCGAGATACCCCTTACGAAGGAGTACTTCTAGGGATTAAGAAGTGCTATTCCTTCTATCGTATTAACCTCCCCACGGTCCCAGGCGTCGAAGCTGTCGCATGTCAAAGACAATACAAGGTAAAGAGCTTTGTATTGCCTCAATATATATTCCTCCCAGAGCACAGGTTGGGCAACGGCTGCTCTTTGATTTAATAGAACTTCTTCCCTCGCCACGTTTGATTTTGGGAGATTTTAACTCTCACGGCGTGGCTTGAGGTTCCCCTTCTAATGATAACCATTCCTCTTTGATCTATAACCTCTGCGACGACTTCGATATGACAATATTAAACAACGGGGACATGTCACGCGTTCCGAAACCTCCAGCGCGCCCCAGTGCTTTAGATTTATCTTTATGTTCAACATCGCTACGGTTGGATTGCATATGGAAGGTAGTCCTTGATCCCCACGGTAGCGATCATTTGCCTATTCAAATTTCAATTGATAATGGTTCAACTCGGACGCGATCAGTTGATATTCCGTATGACCTCACACGGAATATCGATTGGAAATTATACGAGGAAATGATATCAGAAGCTGTCGAGTCGATTCAACATCACCCACCACTTGAAGAATACAACCTCCTCGCGGGCTTGATTCTCGACGCCGCGTTGCAAGCCCAAACGAAGAAATATCCCGGCGTGACGATCAAAGAACGGCCTCCCACTCCGTGGTGGGACAAAGAGTGCTCCGATGTCTACACGGAAAAATCCGACGCGTTTAAGGCCTTCTTTCGGGTGAAACGTCAACCCGACGACTTTAAGCAGTATTAGAAGCCTGAGACCAAGTTTAAAAGCTTGGCTAAAGCAAAGAAACGCGGATATTGGCGTCGGTTCGTAAACGAGACGTCGAGGGAGACAACGATGAGCACTCTTTGGAACACAGCCCGAAGAATGCGAAATCGCGTAACGGTCAACGAAAGCGAGGAGTCTTCAAGTCGGTGGATATTTGATTTTGCCAGGAAAGTATGTCCGGACTCTGTTCCTGCGCAAAACTTTGTTCGCGATACGTCTCCGGGCCACGACGCGATAGAATGTCCTTTCACGATGGCAGAATTTTCAGTTGCCCTCCTGTCCTGTAACAAAAACGCCTGGGTTGGATAGAATCAAATTCAACTTGTTGAAGAATCTACCCTGCAATGCCAAGAGGCGCTTGTTGAACTTGTTCAATAAGTTCCTGGAGCAAAACATTGTACCGCAGGATTGGAGGCAAGTGAAGATGATCGCCATCCAAAAACCGGGAAAACCAGCTTCTGATCACAACTCTTATAGGCCGATTGCAATGCTATCCTGTATCCGGAAATTGATGGAGAAAATGATACTCCGTCGTTTAGACTATTGGGTCGAATTAAACGGTCTACTATCAGATACTCAATTTGGCTTCCGCCGTGCCAAAGGAACGAATGATTGTCTTGCATTGCTTTCTACAGATATTCAGCTAGCCTATGCTCGCAAAAAAACAAATGGCATTAAGGGGGCTTTTAATTCCGTTTCTATTGACATTCTTTCGGGCAAACTTCACCGACAAGGATTTTCACCAATTTTGAACAATTTTCTGCATAATTTGTTGTCCGAAAAGCACATGCATTTTACGCATGGCGATTTGGCAACGTTTCGTATTAGCTACATGGGTCTTCCCCAGGGCTCATGCTTGAGCCCCCTTCTTTACAATTTTTATGTGAATGACATTGACGCATGTCTGGCAAATTCATGCACGATAAGACAACTTGCAGATGACAGCGTGGTCTCTGTTACAGGAGCCAAAGCTGCCGATTTGCAAGGACCATTGCAAGATACCTTGGACAATTTGTCTGCTTGGGCTCTACAGCTAGGTATCGAATTCTCTCCGGAGAAGACTGAGATAGTAGTTTTTTCTAGGAAGAGCGAGCCTGCTCAGCTCCACTTACAGCTAATGGGTGAAACGATTTCTCAGGTTTTGGTATATAAATATCTTGGTGTCTGGTTCGATTCAAAAGGCACCTGGGGATGTCACGTTCGGTATTTGATGAAAAAATGTCAACAGCGAGTAAATTTTCTTCGGACAATTACTGGATCATGGTGGGGCGCCCACCCAGGAGACCTTATAAGGCTTTACCAAACAACAATATTGTCGGTGCTTGAGTACGGGTGTTTCTGTTTCCGCTCCGCTGCAAACACCTATTTAATCAAGCTGGAACGATTGCAGTATCGTTGTTTGCGTATTGCCTTAGGTTGCATGCATTCGACCCATACGATGAGTTTGGAAGTTTTGGCGGGCGTTCCCCCATTAAAAGACCGCTTTTGGGATCTGACTACTCGTATTCTTATCAAATGTGAGGTTTTGAACCCCTTGGTAATCGAAAATTTCTTTAGGCGAGTTGAACCTAATTCTCAAACCCGTTTCATGACTGTGTATTTCAATCACATGTCTCAAAGTATAAATCCTTCCTCATACACCTCCAATCGTGTCAACTTGCTAGATACTTCTGTTCCTACTGTGTTTTTCGATACATCCATGATGGAAGAAACTCGTGGAATCCCGGATCATTTACGTGTGCAGCAGATCCCTAAAATATTTTATAACAAATTTAAAAACATCAACTGCGACAATGCGTTTTATACTGATGGATCACTTCTCAACGGGTCCACTGGCTTCGGTATCTTCAACAATAATTTAACCGCCTCCTACAAGCTCGATAATCCTGCTTCTGTTTACGTCGCAGAATTGGCTGCAATTCAGTATACCTTAGGGATTATTGAAAAAATGCCCACGGACCATTACTTCATCTTTACGGACAGTCTCTGTTCTATTGAGGCTCTTCGATCGATGAAGGATGTAAGGCACTCTCCGTATTTCCTGGGGAAAATACGGGAACATCTGAGTGCTTTATCCGAAAAATCTTCTCAGATTACCTTAGTGTGGGTCCCTTCTCATTGTTCCATTCCGGGCAATGAGAAAGCGGACACTTTGGCTAAGGTGGGCGCAACAAACGGTGATATTTACAACAGACCAATTGCCTACAATGAATTTTTAAAATTTTCACGTCAGAAAATACTTATCAACTGGCAGGCCTCGTGGGATAAGGGATAACTGGGGAGGTGGCTACACAGCACATCCCCAAGGTTTCCACCAAACCTTGGTCTCGTGGGTTGGATGTAGGACGAGATTTCATTCGCATGATGTCTCGGATTATGTCCAACCACGGGTTAGATGCACATCTCCTGCGTATTGGGCTGGCGATCAGTAATCATTGCGTTTGTGGATTGGGGTACCAAGACATTGAACACGTGGTTTGGGTGTGTGCTGAATACCGCGGCGCCAGATCTCTACTTTTGGATACCCTCAGGGCCCGAGGAATACAGCCCTATGTGCCAGTTCGTGATATCCTCGCTCAGCGAAACTTGCCATACATGCTACTTGTTTAGGGGCCATCCACATATCACGTGGACAGATTTTTAACGATTTTGACCCCCCCCCTCCCCTCCGTGGACAACTGCCCATATAAATTCTAAAAAAAATTGTATGGACCGTGGACATTAGCCCCCCCCCCCCCCCAAAGCTGTCCACGTGGTATGTGGATGGCCTCTTTAGAGCTATTTGAAGAGCATCAAGGTGCCCATTTAACAGCGAAACGAATCTCGGATAAAAAAAAACCATGTTAGTTTTAGTAATAGATTTAGTTTCAGCTCGTAGTCGGCAGCGAGAATAAAAAATTTGCCTTTAGATTAAAAGATATTTTAGACCATAAGGCATTAGATTTAATTGGCTCCGTAAAACATTAATTTGTATTGTGCCGTGTCAAATAAATGTTGTGTGAAAAAAAAAACTTTGGCTTAAAACAATGTACTGATTTGCTTGCGTTGAATGAGGGTCTTTATTTTAATAATGAATTAATTATATTATATATAACGGGTTCAAACAACCTAGATTATCTTCTGACAGGAATAAACCTGTAGCTTCAGTTTGCAATCACCATCTCCAGACATAATTTGTCGTCTACAACCGTCTTACATAGAACTCAGTAACCTGAAGTTTACTACAGTAATTTGCCATTGATTAATGAAAAAGTTTTCCTCACTCGTGCACAACTGCTTAGACGTTGTAGTGGTTCTGTTGTATTGACTGTATTTGTTTACCGTGTTGATTCTGCCAGTTCCAACCCCTACGCCTCTCAGCTGTATCGGTATCGTATGGTATCGCTCGCTTGACGTTCTGCCTCTGCGGTGAATTTTTTGTTTAAGTGTTCGCGTTTTTCGATTTCATTTACTTGTTTCTGCCTTTTGACGCTTTCATACCACCCCTTGTCCGCGACATTGGCTCACGACGGAGCAGACGGAGGCCAAAGTACCTCAGAGCAAACGGCAGTCAGTCAGGCTCGAGCAGTCAAAGTGGAAACCCGGACGCGCTTATTCCCGTGAACGGCTAGTGAACGAGGGGGCAGGCTGCTTGCTAGAGTAGCGCACAGCGTATATAGCTAACAGCTGTCCGTACGTTCTTTTATTGTTATGATACTTGATTCGGTTCGGAAAGGTGATATAGAGAGACATGATTATTCGATAGTGGATACGCAATAACGCTATTACACTGTGGTATTACTCGGTTACTATACATAAAGCATACTTTTTTTCTTCAATGAGGACTGACAACGGGCATTGTGTTATTAAGTTATGTGGCAATATCGGGGGTATAAAGATTCCAGATGTTTGCAATAAAATGAACCAACGTGCCTGCTGCTGTAACTGTTATTATGGTGGAATCGAACGGTGGAAGTGACCTCTGTTTTTAATTTATAGCGATTAATAGCGCACTGCTGTGTTATCATAGTACACCTGGGAGATAGAGAGAAGGGAAGAGGAAGAGAGAGAGAGAGAGAGAGAGAGAGAGAGGAAGCTGCCATCATTCTCCAGGGTCGATGCTCATTGCTGGCGGTTCGCGAGGTGTTAACAGTGGTTAAGGTCAGACATTTCAAAAATCGATCTAGGCTTAAGTATGTATTCATTGAAATTACAACTGTGTGTAACACAAACGCTTGGAAATAATCGCTATTGTCTACTGCACATTCTGCTTGTGCTTGCATAATCTACTGAACGTTGATCTATATACACTATAATTTGTCCTGTTGAACTCGAAGAAAACGTTAAAAAGTTTGTCATATAGATGAAATTATAATGTTCCACAAAATAGAAACCATAATTCATCTGCAAACAGCTGTTTTGTCAGCTTGAGTAGAATCAGATAAAGTATCGACATCTGCGTTGCGAACGCTGAACGTCCCAAAATGCTGACCTTGGTGTGTTTTATCGTCACATTTACCGTAAATCTTTAATAACTACGTTTACACGGTAAAGGTTAAG
Source organism: Wyeomyia smithii (assembly GCF_029784165.1). NCBI lineage: Eukaryota > Metazoa > Arthropoda > Insecta > Diptera > Culicidae > Wyeomyia > Wyeomyia smithii. Next base: position 91,331,956 of record NC_073696.1, read on the forward strand.
CAGAGTTAAAATGATGTATTCTTTAACCACTCAATTAACAGTTCGATCTTCCAGATTAAAACTTCGTTTATAGAGGTATAATAAAACCAAGTGTAGCGTATCTAGCTATCCTCCTTGTTGCTTCAGATCTACTTGGATCATGTCTATTAGTAGCGCAAAACAGCGGTTACCGCAATAACTTTAACTTAGCAAGGTAGTAGCGACGGTTTTGACAATAGTATCAGTTTTGATCGTACTAGTATTTAATTGATAATTGTAAAAAATACAAATTATAGCGATACTTGGAAGTATCGAAAAAAATATTTTTCCCAGTAAATAAAACTTATTTTTCATGATTAATGCGAGTGAAACTATCCAGTTTTTTACTGCCTACCATGACCACAACCGGTTCTTCTACCCTACAAGGAACAATTCCTATGCGCTAAGAAGTACGCTTGCCTTAGGTTTCGACAATCGTCCTATTCGCCTTTCGAATGCTTCATGTGCGCGATCATGGCAGTCATATGTTTTCGACCCGCAGTGTAAAACGAGTGAGGTGACGACTAGAAGGAAATCGACGGTATGTGGTGAAACTCAGACACATTCACATGAATGTCTTTCAGTCCCAGTCAGTCGTACAATGTCGGTCGTTTCGTTTCGATTTCATTATTACGTTGTACATAAAGTAATACATAGTTTAACTTCTGCGTACACGTTTTCTACATGATGTTGCAATTATTTAATTGTTCTTTACAATGATTATCGCCTTCCTTATCTCCAGTTTAATGATTAGGCTTATTTTATTAGTGGAGATAAAATGTTTATTGTCAACTACTCTGTACTTTTATTGGGTAGTTTTAAAACATACTCTAAGTGCTTCGGAAGCAAGCATATTTCCAGTTCATTTGGTAACCTACTCAAAAGACGCTTATGTAATTACGAGCGCCCCAACTGCTCTAGCCGCTAGTTACAAAACTGTACTCTGTAGGTCTGTCACCTTAACCGAGCGAGCACGAAAAAACCTGAATTACTAACGACAGCATGGAGGTTATGCGTATTACTTTTTCGAGGCCAACTGCGCTATTAATCCAACCATAAATACATTGCTTCAGTTGCCAAAAATATGTTGGTTCGAAATTGCGCGAAGGGTGTCTGTGATCACAAAATTGTATGCGCTTCGAAACGGCAACTGTGTGGCCTTTTTTGTACCATATACGTCGTCAAGGAGGAACTTGATTCAGACCGTGCGCATTCAAATTACAAAACGTGGCTGCTAAAAGTAGTTGAGTGTAAGTTGCCTGAAAAGTGGGTGATATCAGATTGGAATAGCCAATCTATGATTTATTAAAAAATCAAATTTGATTCAGCATTATGGTAGTTTTTAAACATTTATTTCACACAAGAGTATTTAGAGACAACAATTTTTATACACCATTTCACGGTAATGGTGTCAGCCACGTGCCCGAAATGACACGATCGAACGTCGTGTACCCCTTTGCTGAAACAGAAACTATAGACTTAAAACCTTTGCCGTCGAAGCGGTACGTAAGGCAAAGCTGCTTGCGATCTATCTACAACCGACACCAGCCGTATTGCGAAGTTGGAGGAACCCATTAGCTTACGAGTAGTTCGTGTAACGTAATGTTTATAAATATTGAGCGATCAACATGTCTATGTCGGGGCATCGCTATGGCAAACCTGCCATCAGCACACTAAACATGAAAATCAGCTGTGCTCGACGCGCACATAGATATACATTCTGTTTTATTTTTGCCACTCATAGTTCCCCATTGGAGGGTTGTTGGGGTACCTACTTCTGTATTCCCCACTCTACGTTTTTTTTATTTAGCACAATCATTTACTCGACGGGGTCGGGCGTAGCCTCGTGGACGTTCATTTGCACGATTTTCCCGTGCTATCCCAGCGCTTGTATTGGTATTACCTAAAAACGATGCTTAAACGCAAGCGTCACGAACAAACAGACTAGAAATTGAAAGTTAGGATGTTAAATTTTATTTCATTTCTTATTAGTTTGTATTTAATCATGTCATTAATTGTAATTTAATTTATTCATTGTTTATGTCTGTGTTAGGGAAATAAACTAGATCGTATGGTAATCGTATAGAAAACGTATAAGGGCTCTTCTATCTTGGAACTTTTCCATAATTTTCACCCCGTGGAAAGAAAATGATAGTTTTTATTATGATATCATGAAAATTTTGTTAATTTTAGCTATCACAGAGATTATTCGTCTAAAAAAGCTTTTTAATACTTTATGGAATGATTTTTCCTTGTTTTGTATTGTATCACCAGCTATTCGCATATTAAATTTGGTTCCACATTCTAGTACATTCTAGGCCCCATCAAACCAGCTTTTAACCATTGGCGTAACTAAGGAGAGGGGGGGGGGTCTATAGTGCCGAAATCGGATCCCACGAGAAATACATAAAAAATTAGGCCCCTCCTAGGTTGTTTCCTTAGTTACGCCAATGTTTTTAACACTAGTCTAACCACTAGAGTTCGATCGGACCGGACCGCTGGTCACTCTACTGTAGGTTTGCTAATAACGCTTAGGTGTCTTGAATTGTATACTCCACAGTGTACTCGTGAGTCGCGGTATTGTCGCGGAAAGATAAGGATTTTCGCTCTAATAACAAATCAGCGCGATTGCTACTAAAAAATCAAAAACGCGTGCAGAGGAAAGCCATTGCCGCGACGAAGTAATCATTGTGTTTTAAGTTGAACCTGTAACATTGTAGCAAAGTAACGTCGGAATCCCATTCGATCGAAGCGCTAAATCAACATCTAATCAGCTTTTTCAGTGAGAATGATTTCAATAATTCCGTTCGTTCGTTCCTTTTTCCAAAGACGCAATATAAATCCTACTGAACCATCCTACCAGTCACCAGTAGTCTAAATAGAATAACCACGCTTACAGAGCGGTGTCCTGAAAAATGTGAAGACAAAGGAGGAGGAAATCCGAAAAACAAACCATTGCACTCGCCATATCCAGGGGAACTTTTTTTATGACGCCAATCGTAAGTGTGTAGTATACTGAAAATAGCAAACGTTTCGTGGGCCATTGTCACATACATATTTCTAACGCAGCGGGGCACGTAAGTGTTAGCAGGATTGAAAACCCGGGTAGACACAATGGCGACATACTTGCGGACATTACCATTCGTTGCGCGGCTGTGTCAATCACTTTTTACTCGTTTGATGATTGCGTGTTGGACGGATGGCGAGGCGACATATCAGTACTAATTCGATGCCTTTCAGTCACATGTTAGTACAAAACTGATAATCGAACATGCTATCATGCTACTAATTAATTTTAGCTAACTGTTGCTTCGATTCGATGTATGTAGGTAGCCTGATTTCAACTTTCCTCGATAAAAACAAAACCTGTAACGCTATTGAAGTAGGCTTACTCACGGCGGCTTCTTATCTACAGTCAGACTATCTTTCTGCTTCCTTGTGATTAAGCGAGTACTCAACAAACGCACAAACAGTATGCTCTCATCATAATAATAACCCCCCTCTAAACGATGCTGCCCTTTGCGCAAGAAGTCATGTGCATAAAATCTATCATCTCCGAAAAAAAACAGATGTTCTTCACAGTGGGTAATAGGTGACCCGATAAATGCTGCCATTGATTTGAGCAAAAAAAAAAAAAATTTGACATTATTACGTTCCGAATGTATAAAACCACAGCAAGCGTTTTTTTTTTTGTTTCGATAAGTTCATTTGTTTGCGTCATGATGTGAGCGTACAAGTGCGACCCGAATCGATCGTGCACGCTCGCACTTTCTGAGTTCACTGGACTATTGAATCACCCCGAATCTACGTGACTAATGTTATGTTACAATTTTAAGAATGACAGCAAACCCGTAACTAACAATCTTTCAAAAATAGTTTTTTTAGATTTTTTTTTTTAAATTAATTAAAATTTTTTAAAAGGAATGCGAAGCTGTCATTGAGAATCTCATACCACTTTTTATCAGCAGAATGCTTAAAAGATTGCAAAAATAAAAATAAATCAGTGTTACAGAAGATTTTTTGTCTGTTCACCTGGTGTGCAATTAGAAATCTGTCAAAATACAGATTAACCAGGCATAATGGCAACCTTGGTCAGCTGTCAAGGATTTTACCTATCGCCAAGCGAGATTTTCGCAACAGCGTAAGTGCCGCAAGGCGTAAGCTAGCCTTCCTTGACGTTGCGAATAACTATCTAGCGTTTTCAACAGATTTCTTCTCTCCTTTCCGCATGGCGTTGATGAAATCAGTAGTGGTACTTTAAGGTGAAACCTCGTTGAATCCAGAAAAGGCCGACTTCGAATCACCACTTCGAATTTTCAAAAGCACAAGACTCGTAAATACTCATTGCGTTTCCTATGAAAATTTTATTTTATGTTTGCTTCACCACAGCGAGTTGTTGAGTTGAGAGGTTATCACGCACAAATAATGCGTCGTAGACGATTAACGGAAACCGCTTCACTGAGTATTGCAAGATTTAGTCTGAAATCACCCGGAACAGGTAGATATATCGTGTTTCCGACGACTTAGAAAGCTGCGGTCTCCAGCAGCCCTTTTAAGAAGATCAAGAGCTTCTGGATAACGAACAGTTTAGTATGAAACTGCACCGTTAGGTGGTGCTAGTATGCGTGCAATTCTTCGTATTTTGCCCTGAGCTCATCTCGCAATTCCGACTTTCTAGAAAGTTATGGTCTTCAGTGAACTTTTTTAGGAAGTAAAGGCATGGGCGCAACTAAGGAAAATTTCTAGGGGGGGCTAGTTTTCAGGTATGTAATTTAAAAAAAAAAATAATAGACCCCAGTGTGGTTGCCCTATTCCTACCTCCACGTGTTACCGACTGGGATACGAGCAACCAAGGGAAAACCGGTGAACCGGTGGCAGGCATGGGGAAACCATAGCACTCCAATGCGCATGTGGCCCATCTGCTAATAAACACACCACGCGAGGCATTTCGTATTACCCTTCGTCGCGAGCTCAAGATAAAACACTGGAGAGCCATTCGTAAACACGCCAACCGAGGATTTTTAACTTCGGCACATGAGGCAACGGAGGGCTTGCAGTTTCGGGGAACACACAAGCATTAGTCGCCACGAAGAGATTGACAATGGAAAAAAGAACCTTAGTGAGTGGAACCGCTCTGATCCGCTCACTATAGTGAACCATTTTTCCCACCTCTAGTGAGAATACGAGGAATAGCGTGCATACTACATCCACCATCCAGAGTGGAACAATAATGGATAGTTGGATGTTAGCCATCGCTTACAACCACCTGTAATATTTTTTTCATATGTACTTTTGAAAAAAATGAAGCGTTTGAGAAAACACGTGTAGGTATGCGGACTCTCGAGGGCTCACGAAGTTGAGAACACTCGGGTTTGTGTTTGCCGAATCTTTTGAAGGGCTGTTTTATCTAGAACACTGCGGGTTTTTCGTTTTGTATACGCACTGAAGGGCAATCTGAATACCCTCCGTGGCATCGCTTGAAACACACACGCGGGTGGTGTGGTGGGTTTAGACATGCCCCCCCTAGCCCCCCCGTAGTTGCGCCCATGAGTAAAGGGCCTTTGGTTGATGGACAGCTTAGTGCAAAATTCTGCCGCTATGTGGCGATAGCGAACACGAAATTTGTCTTATTTTGATCTCAAATTTTCTTACGCTTCCGACTTTCTAGAAATGTGTGATCTTCATCAAAGATGTTCAGATGGTTGTGGGACTCTGGATGGTGGATGTAGTATGCACGCTATTCCTCGTATTCTCACTAGAGGTGGGAAAAATGGTTCACTATAGTGAGCGGATCAGAGCGGTTCCACTCACTAAGGTTCTTTTTGACCGCTCACTCGCTCCTTGCGTTCTACTTTTTTTCGATCAGTAGTTAATTATCAATGCAAGCGAGAGCCATGTGAAAGACGTGCGTGCAACTGTCATAGAACTCCTAGCAATCAGCTACCACCGGCTGTTTGCTATGCATACCTAACTCATCCACAGCAACGAGAGCAAGTAAAAATTAACTTGCCACAGATCAGCCACACGCACAGACACAAGAATGGATAGCAAAAGTGGAACGAAAAGAGCGCATGAACTAGCCACTGGTCTTCTGAATTAAAAAGATGCAGGCAATCCACTCTCGAGCAGATCAGAAGAGTCAGTTCTTTTAATGAACGAAATCTTTTGATCGCTCTCAGAAGAACTGTTTCTTCCGATGAACTGGCTCTTTTGATCAGCTCACAGGATTACCTCTCGCGACCTGATCACAAGAGTTGATGAATCTGTTTCCCAAAATCAACCGTACATGATGAATAGAATGCCGGCAGATATTGGACGAGAAAAACGCAGCGCGAGCAAACAATACTGCGTAGAGCAACCCGTCAGAGTGTGGAGCGATAAAGACTGAAACGGAGGCAGCGAGTCAAACTCTTCATGAAAAAACAGCGCCTCCAGGAAGAGGAGGAATGCGAAGACGGAACATGAAAATTCTACCAAAAACTCAACTCAACCCGCAGAGGCTTCCTCCCACGAGCCGAAATGGGTAGGGATAACGAGGGAGGCATTTTGACGGATGATCGTGAGTAGATCGAAAGACAGAAGCAGCACTACCATAAACACCTGAATGGCGTGCAAGTAGGAGACCACAAATGGAGCGGAGGAGATGTGGTCGGTGCAGCAAACGACGAAGATGTGCCACCTCCAACAACAAGCGAAGTTAAGGATGCGATCTGGCAGATCAGCCGCCTATTTAGTGTACAGGACAATTGCGGAGCTAGCGCTACGATCCTACTGACACTAACAGTCTCTCCCCAGACGAGACTCGAACCTTCGACGATTGGCTTGTTAGGGCAGCATCGTACCTTGAGACCATCTGGCAGCTCAAGAACACCTATAAAGATGGGCCCCGACAAGTTGGCCAGCTCACTGTATCGGCTGATCGTCGAGATATGTGAAACAGAACAGGTTCCGGAGGAGTGGAAAGAAGGGGTTATCTACCCAATCTACAAGACGGGCGATAAACTAGACTGTGAGAACTATCGAATGAACACAGTCCTAACTACCGGCTACAAAGTATTGTTCCAGGACTTCTTCCAACACCTGTCACCATTAGCCAGCAGATCTGTAGGAAATTACCGGACCGACTCCATGGACAGACGATCTACGACTGACCAAACTTTACACTGATCCTTTAAAAGTACCGCCAGTTAATAAATCTTTTCATCGATTTTAATACCGCATACGATACAATAAACCGACAAAAGCTATGGAAAATTCTTGGCAAAAATGGTATTACGAGGAAGCTGCGATGAAGAAAGTGAAGCGTTGTTAGAGGATTTCGGGTGGAACGTCGGACTTTTTTCGAGTCCCATAGGAGGCTTCGACAAGGTGATCGTCTCTCCTTCCTGATGTTTAACGTCGCGCTAGAGGATGTCATGAGACGAGCGGGGTTTAACATGCGAGACGATGGCAGACCGGTGTGTTTGTGGCGATACGGTAACAATCGACGGGGATGAGTTCGAGGTAGTTGACGAGTTTATGTACCTCAGCTATCTGGTAACTGAGAACAACGATACCAGTCGGAAGATTAGAAGGTGTATTATCAGAGGAAGTCGTACCTACTATACTCTAAAAAACTACGGTCACAAAACCTGAGTCTCCACACCAAGTGTATTTTGTACAAAATGCCGGTTTAAGACTGTCGTTCTCTGCGGGCATGAGACGTGAACAATGCACGAGAAGGGTTTGCGAGCGTTCGGAGTTTTTGAACGTCAGATGCTAAGAACCATCTTTGGTAGTATGCAGAAGAACGGAGTTTGGAGGCGTATGATGAACCTTATCTCTTCAGCGAATCTAGTGCTCACAAAGTGACGGATGGCTACCCTTCAAAATTAGTGTTCGCTTCAAATCTGGTAGGAACAAGAAGACAAGGGGCGCAAAAAGTGAGATGGGTGGACCAGATGAAGCACGATCTGCAGAGCACCGGGTGCCCGTGGAATTGGAGGCAGGCAGCCACGTACCGATTATATCTGCGGAACCATGTTATGCATGCCATGTCTTAGGACGTACGGCCATTCATCAAATTTGAAAAAGCTGGAGCCAGCTCTCGGTGTCAAAACAGAGGGGCACCGCGCTGCATTCAGAGCTTCCTTTGGTGTCGAGCACCGTACCGCTCCGAGTGGTGTTTTTACCAAGTCTGGTTAGCAATATGGGTGAGCGAGGAAGAAATGTATGCGTTTTCACCAAACCGTACCTGGACGATTTGTTGTATCTTTGAACTTAGACTCGAAAATCGAAAAAATCAAAATGAAAGAAAAAACTAGTTAATTAAGTCGAAAACATTCCCGTTTTTGAAGTGTTACTTTCAAAGTAAAATTTTACAGAATCAGCCGTCCTGTTTTCAGTGGAGTCGATGGCAGGCACTAGAATCGAAAATACATAGCAACACGAGGAATAAAAAAAGCGAACGCAGACACTGTGTAATAGTTTTTCAAAATCACACTCTAAACCACATTTCGATATCAATTGGGCAGCCATAGTTTTTTTCTTAACACAACCTTACTTTTTTCGTCCAAGTTCCATGGCAAAACTCTTTTTGGACAATGCTTAGTCGCAAAACGACAGTATATGTCGTTTTCGGTACAATTTTGGTTTGTTATTTTATTTCACATTTTGTCACATAATGCTGCAGAACCAGTTATGATTACAATTTTGGAAACTGGTTTAGGGTTTTGGGTGCAGGATCGCAGTGTTGGTTCGGCAATAAACTTAGTTAAAACACGGAAGAGACTTATAATATTTTATCTCTGATAAAGTTTGACTAAGAATATGAAATGACAAAAATGAGTTATCTTTTTCGTATTTTATCCCATTACCCTTTTCGTAAAATCCGTTAACAAGTTTTCGTTTAAGTCCACGTTTAAGTGACGTTATACTGCACTACACATAATCGAAAGAGAAAGGAAGAGCACGTGATACGTCTTTCCAATTATACACGCATGGATTTTTTCTGAGTCTGGTCATACTGACCATTTACTCAGAATATTCTTACGGCGCGATTCGTAGTTTACACTATGCTGAACGTAGTGTAGTAATTATCCGGTTGGATCCTGATTTGCCCCTGATGGACCTTGACCGGCCAGCGTGATCAGCTGCGTGTTATCAGTGATCTTTTTTTTGCGCCATTAGCTCAAAATTAAACGAGATAAGCGAGTCTCGTCATTGGGAGAGGTGATAACCAACGTGGTCATCGTCGTCGTCGTAGTGTACGAGACGGTAGCCTGGTGGGGGCACTCTATGAAAATAAACATACTTGCATACTCGGTTATGCTATCTGTGCTGAGCGCCTGCTTTCTCTCTACGTGTTAATCGCGGGAATGAAACGGAGGAATAATGGAAAGAAAGATTATCTGCGGGCAACCAAACCAGTCAGTCAAACTTGTTCTTTCAACATGTTACATTCACCAGAGCTGATTGTCTGTACGTAGAACTTGTGCGCAGAGTGGCCCGAAGGAACCAAATGTTTAGACTACTCTGTAGTGGACAAAAACGTGGAAGCATAAAATAAATCTTCTGTAAAATCTAAGTGATTTTTTAAATGTTTTCTGGTTTGTTGTGTTAAAGCAATGCTAATTTACGACCAGTCTTCTTGTGGAATAATCATTCCAGTCAAGGTGAATAATATTTAAAAATAACTATCTGGTTAAAAAAATTGATTGTATAATGTACCGGTTACAAACATGTTTTAAGTATCATAACATAAATGTTAGTGATTTGATCATCAGTATAATGTTTCGAATTTACTACTTGAAACTGAAAATACGAATGACATCAGTCCAAACCTGAGACTTGGTAGGGATCAGTAATTAGTACTAAAAGGTACTTCTTGTTGCATCAATTAATATAATTGTATTTTGTTCATGCAACGTTCCTCCATTCCGGTTAGTCGTACGTTACGGAGCATTACTTGTTTTAATATCAAAAATTTAAGTAAAAACTACATGGTTTCAAGACACACCTTAGTGATTATACTCTACCCTGCACGAGTATGAGAACCGAAGTTTCTAAATATACGCTGTTGTAATGAGCATTGCGCATCATTAAACTGTGTTTGAAAATACCGCATTCATGGTACTTTTATTTTAATTCTTGCATCGTGAAACATATGATTTAATCGCCATTACATCAGCATTTTCCACTCAACTCATCTACCGATTTAAGTTCTGCGGTAAATTTTTCATCATGCATTTCCTCTCAATGATTTCTTTCCATCGGCCGATTTCTATGCCTTCCTATTCTATCCATTCTGCCTTTCAATAGTGAATTCTATCAATATAATTCCAGCTGCATATCAGTCTGTACAGTTTCACCAACGTAAAACCATCATCATTATCATTTATAATCGTCATCATTATCAACGGAACACTGTGTGCACAAGATATACAGGTATTACATCAGAAAAAAGGCGATTCAGACACACGCACACCAGCAGAGGGAGGAAAACATCTGAAATCGAATAGTATAAAAGTTCCACGCACATATATCGCTGAATAGCGTGTACTCGAATAATTGTAACAAAATGTTAACTGTTATTCAGTCTAATCTATGTGCTATTGTGAATTGTTGGTGCATTGAAGAAATATACGTTTATTGATAGCATCATTCAATTCGTGTCGGACTGCTGCCATGTTTTGCTGCGGTCGTGCTCGTACTTACTATCTCTGCCGTATAATGATCATTTAAAGTTTAGCGTGTATTTAAAATAAATAACATACAGTTGCGCGTGAAACGTCAAACAGTAAATCCGGTAGTAATTTGTGTTCTTTCATGCATGTAAGTGCTGAGTAGGTACGGATCGCTATACAAAGAGTGGTTAGAATAATTAGCCTCGAACAGTAGGAAATTGGACTCCTCATGCGATGACGAATGTATGTTCCATTCTTTCTGGTAGTGTGAAATGTACTTTCTAGGTTCTAGGATTCGCACTTTTCTATTAAACCGACCTTCATGTTCATGTTTATTTTTTATTCGTAACGATTTGTTTGTTCTTTTTTTTTCTGCAAAGAACCAGTAATCAATAGGTTCAAAGATTCGCTCTTGCATTGGCATAATTTCACATTTCAAAGCATTGTTAGGCAGTTTCAGCATGATTTTGCATTCTTTTTGTGTGAGCAAAGCACACTGAACAGGAAGTTCCAACAACATAATCGTACTATTTCGACTCAGCCGCTAATTGTGTTGAGTAATAAGATCTTCTGGAGAATGTAATAATGCATACCGGCTGATACGTGCAATTAATACATGAGTAACATCGTTCTTTGAAAACTTTTTGATTTTTACACTGGAATATAACTGTAATAAAATATTTATTTAGCTAAATTTCAGAGATTTTATCTGGTATCTGCTTGGCTTATCAGCATAAAATAAAACGAGCTTCTACAGGTTGAACACGCAAAAAATTGAGTGTACCCCACTGGGTTTTACGCCAATTGTAAGGCAATTGTTTCACTTGTCTGCCCGCAGCTACAGATTACTTGCCAGAAGGAGGAACTTTTTCGGTTACTTTAAACCTTCGGTTTTTATTGTAAACTCTGCCAATCAAATAGGCGCGTTTCATCGTCCATAACGACGCAATTGTATTTCGTTAGCAAAGTTTTCTTGTACGTTTCATTGCCTCCGGATTTTCCTCTACGTTACGATTCGGAGCAACTTGTGCCTTTAAAAACTTCTCAGTTTAATCCTCTGCTTTGCTTTCTTGATATAGTATTGCAGAAGAGCCACCACTTTTGAATCTTCGGATCTTTATTTCCTGTCGCGTGTTCTTTCGATGGTCAGTAACTTATTGAATGAATGATTAAACCAACCTTAGCAGAAAAATTATTTTCCTGCAAGAGGCCGTCGGTTCCAATGGCAAGTCGGCGACCATTAGTTTTTTTTCGGATTTTCAAACACACCAAACATCGAGAACTGCTTTGAAAGAATTTAAAATGGGAAGAAACAACGAAAATAGAAGCATATCTAATGCAGCAGCTTCTACGAACGTAGAAAAATGAGACACGTGTCAGCTAGCACACTGCTTATGTGCATAATTTGTCTATAGGCCGTTTTTCACTCAGCGTGTAAAGTGTGGTCACATGCTTTATCACGCCGTTAGCTTTCGGTTGATCATTGTGATTGAGCTAACGGGTTGGCGCGATAAAGGTTGCTATAGCAGCTAATCTAGCGTTGTATTCTACCGACTAGCCTTGGGGCAAACTAAGCGTGCACCAGTTAACCTTTGGGTAGTTGGCAAGCAGCTTGATGTAGCTAAAGGATGCGAAAACCGAAACGAACGTAAAGAAACGCGCACACATACACGCTCCACCCGTCACTTTATGTGGGCCATGCATAACTTTACAACATTGGTGAACCCTTTCCAAAGAGCCTGTTTGACCATTCGCCTCAACACGCTTTTCTAATCGAGCCAACATTGTTAAACAAGGCTGTCAGGTGATGGTACTCGCATGGGCTCTTAAGTAATGCCATACAGTTTCTTTAGTACGTATGCTTAAGCAACTCTTGCTGGAAACCACAAGTTGGCTCCAATAGAACATAAATCGCTCATCTTAACTATTCCTGTTGAGAGGTGGCAATAAATTTTTAAAACATTGTGAAATCATTCTCAAAATCAAATCATTGTTCCTTTCTGCTGCGTGGAAATATTCAACATGACAGGAAATTGGAGTACGCTATACATGGTTTGTGTTTACCGCTGAATTGCTAATTCCATGAGTACCGTGCTGGATCGAAACCCGTACAGTATCGAAATCCGTACACCTTGATGTTTTTCTTCAGTTTTAAGCATTATAAAAATGAAAATTCATATGAAAGTTACATGTACATGTCCGTTGAATTGTTGGCTTTCTGTTAAATTGAACTATGCGCCAGTAGGCCATGAATTAAAAATATTAAAAATAAAAAATCAATCGTGTATCGGTTTCAGTTGTCATTTCGTCGCATCGTTAGAGATTTCACTAAGGAAACGTTCTTCAGATAAAAACGTTTTTCAAGTGGGATATAAGTGTTTTACTCTGTGAATCTTTTTGAAATCGATTGAAAAGGTAAGTCTTTGTCATTTTCGAGCTGTATATTGTCTGGTAAATAGTGCAAATTGTATTTATTCATCAAAAACTGTGCCGTACGGATTTTGATCCTTGTTGAACGCTTGAATCGAAATCCGTACAGCATGCAAATATTGTTGAACTTTCATCATTGTTTTCAGCATTTTATAGAAGAAAACAAGCATAAATATACGGCAAACAATTCCGAAAGAGCTGTGACAGAGGTGCGCGAGGGAAAGTTGTACCGGGAAGCTTCGAAAGGTTCCGTGACTACGATAAAAAATGCCGTAACGAATGGCTACGAATTTCAATCAAAAGGAGTTTCACCAACCTCCACTGCTGGAGAGGAAGATTTGGATCATGAAGTGGGGCGTAGCAATCGGGGGGCCCGGGGCATTTGCCCTCTCCCTAAATCTGGGCCTGGAAGAAGGCGTCTTGTAGCTGGTAGTTGAGTAAAATTTTATGTTTTTTATGTCGAATCATTTAATTGGGACCTAAAGCTATTCCAGTTCTTAAATATCTTCAAAAGAAAGCCACATTTTCTGAGCAAAACGTGATTTTAAAAAAAAGTTTACCGTTTTCCTTCGATTTTTAGACGAAGAATAGAAAACTTCTCGAAATTTCTTAAATGACAGTTCGCCCATGTACTGTATATGAGAGAACTGTCATTTAAGGCATTTCGAGCAGTTTTTTATTCTTTATTTAAAATTTGAAGGACCACGATTGACATTTAAAAAAAAACATGTTTTGCACAGGAAGCTGCACTATTTCAGCTGATATAAAAATTATAAAACCGTGTAAAACTTTAGGAGCCAATTGACCGTCACACTATATATATTCGTAAATTTAAAGATAAATTGAAAAATAAAATTCATTTTTATACTTCTATATCTATATTTATACTTCTATATCTATACGGAGCAATGAATCAATGCTGTTCGGACTTTGATCCAGTCTACATCGCGAGCGTGCGGATTTCGATTCAAAAGTGCACGGATTTCGATTCAGACGAAAAACTGCGTACGGATTTCAATTCAAAACATGTTCTATTTAAACATGATTTTTTCGAGTTTCAGAGTAGTTTAAATCATTTTGCTTGAAAATAGTCATAAAATATGAGTAGACCTATAAGTGAACATGTCAGTTTAAAGTAATATGTAATTTCTTGATTTTATATTGACCGTCGAAGATCATCATGTGCTTAAGTGTACGGATTTCGATCCAGCACGGTATAATTGAAATTAACTTCATGGGAAAAACCAAAACACTAAACTTTCCCATCTTCCCCAAGTTCGTAGAAGCTTTTCCGCCTACTTCACACATACACCCAAACGCAGCAGGCGAATGAATGTTCGTTCCTGCTGGCCAATATTAGGTAGTCAGAATTTTCGTTGACCCACTTTATCGCGTCATATGGAAAGGAAAGCGCATAGCCGGAAAGACAACCTTACCATTGGAAAAAGGTGGTAGGTAGGTACAGAGTACGTAAGAAAAGACGTCGCTTCTACCCGCACCTTCCTGCTGCTTCTGATTTTGGCGTAATTTTTCCCGTGCGCTTTTGCGAGAGAGCTGAACCGACATGTGTTCTGTTGAGTGACGCTTTTGCGCATAAGTTTCATTTCGTTCGTTTCGTTGACGTGAGTATTGGTTTTACAAGAACGGGAAAACCTTTTTCCTGTGTGACGTATTTAATTTGACGAAACTATTTCGAAGTGGAGTGCAGTATAAGAGAGTTCGGTTGCAAGTTAATTTTGATCAGTCCATTCGACTGCATTTGTAACGCGTCAAAAATAGAACAAAATATCATCGTTTCTTGCAACAGTTCTTTTTAATGATTTCATTTTGTAGCAATGTACTTCTTCACTACACCGTAGCTTGTAAGTTTTTTTGGTATTGATGATTTTTGTTTCGCAATTATCCATAAACATAGTGAGAATTTGCTAAATGCTGTATTTTATCATAATTCATGTAGTCTACATGTTTAGAAGGACGAAAAAATTTAATCTGAGGCCCGTGCGTGTACCATCACCTATCATATGACAGCCAGTTCGATATCCATTAACAACAAAAAATTACGGATTTCAGTAACTACCTAATGTCATGAGCAACATGTCCAAAAACCATCAGTAACAAATCTGAATAAATCGAGTAAACTGTTCCGAATGATACCGTTTCTTCCTAAATTATCACGTTTTCAACAATCAAATACTTTTCTGCATTTTCATAACGACGAAAGAAACAAAAATATATACCTTGAATCGTATCATAATAACAAACAATTTTTAAATGTGATTTGAAATTATGATGTCATGTTGCTCGAGATACATAGATATTAGGAACAAATCAACCTTTGAGTCTTATAGTTCAAGCACAGAGCACAGACATCACACTTTGGATAAATTTTCAATTAAATCATCGTTTGAATGATAACAGTACTTTACGTTAGTAACACTACCACCATCTACTGTCACGTTCGTCTTGTATTTCGACATCAGCACTAGCGTACATGCATGTGTAAAATCGGGAACCACAAAATATGTGGGTTTGATTGGAATTGGAAACTCCAAGTATGCATAGTAACCAAATTCATGCGTGGAAACTTTGTTTACACATGCAGAAGCTGTGCGCACGATGGTTGTCGCCATGATTGTGCAACGGTTTGAACAAAAAGCAGGCGAGCGGTGAGGTAGATTTTTTCGTTGGAGGAATGGAGACGAAACGTCGCTAAGTGACAGCTAGCTACTTTTAGGAAAACAACAGTCCATTCGTATTCGCTCTCTCTTCAAGTGGATAAAATATTGGCTGCGAAAAGTTTTATTTTCCTAAGTTTGAGGATATGAAACGTAAGTACGTTGCGAATTATTCATCGTACAAAATTACTTTTTATCGTATAAATGACCGAAAGTATTTTTATTAGAAAAACGATATATATTGTTCTTCTTTAAGATGCCGGATTTTCGTACAGTATCGGATCGCCATCACATACCAACAGTACCCGTCTGACGTAGCAAAAACACATCCGACATTCAACTCACCCAATATATCGCCAACCTCGATGAGCTGGATGACGAGTTTGTAGTCTTCACATACCAACAACCAGTACGTCCGGTATGCAGTTCATCTGACCCAAGTAACCAAACAGGAGGAACCAAACGACGAGTCTGCAGTCTTCAAGAATCAACGGCACACATCGAGATAGTAGTAATAGTACTGCTAGTTAGAAATAGGCTAGCAGGTCGTTTTAGTAATTAGGTAGTGAATAAGTGCTCTGTAATATGATGTAAAGTGAATATTTCTCGAACGAATCTAAGTGTTTGGGAGTAAAATAAAAAGTGAAACTTGTTTTGAAAAACAGGTTGCTGACATTCGTTTCCTAAACTATGTGTTTTAATATATTATTATATAAAGTGTGATATTATTCAAATATTAAAGCCAAATTTATCAATTTCAAAGAGACAATTTATAAACAAAAATTCTAACAAGCACTTAAAATATAATCCGCTTCTTACATTGTTGCAGGTTTTTTTGTAAAGGGTAGAATACGTTCACATTGAGTACATTGAGTACGTTGAATATATTCAATTTGCTCTGGGAATTTGTAAAACTTGTGATACTTTCTGGAAAGTGAACATAAGTGTCTCTTATTGCATGTTCCTAATTCTTATATCAATAAATTTTCTTTGCACATCGCGCCTTCCACCTGATTTGCTAATTTGCCTGCCCTAAAGAAAACCCCCAGCGGCGATTTTCCCTGCAATCGCGGGAAAGTAGTATCAGTAGGTAGACTGCGCAAAGATTTTCTCCAAATTTAACAACTCGCATATAGCATCTTTAAAATATTTTACCGGGTATTGAAGTAATCTGAAAAATGAAATACATATAACTCTAAAACTATGAATTTAAAGATTTGACCTTACCTTACCTAGTTACCTTACCTGGTCAAACTCTAAGCCTCGTGAATAAAGAAAACGAGTCTTAATTGGTTGATTTTATTGAATGATTATCGTTATCGTAATATTATCCAACAAACATCCTTGGCAAATTCACGTCTTCATTACTTCATCCACCGCAACTGAAAATCTCAACTCTTTTAATAAACAAACCTCTGCCATGTCAACTGATTTTTCAACATGGCTGACTATGTCTTTTGACATACCGTTACACCATGTATCTATACATCATGGTTGTCGCTTTTCCTAATGTTGGTTACGCGCAATAGAAAAAAAATGCGGCGATTTGCGACAATGGCTAAAACATGGATCCATCCCTACACTTCTTTATTTCTTTCAGCAATCGGTAGAGTGGCTTTTGCCTGGTAAGAGTCGTCCGATATTCATCGACTACATCGGATATGGTAAAAAACATCAATAAATTAATTATTTATTATTGGATTATTTGGTCGTTGAAAGCGGTCGATCACAACGAAAAAAGTGCCCTTTCACCAAGACTATGCTCCCGCTCATTCTGCTCGCGATACGGGTGATAAATTGATACAATTGCGCTATGAACTGGTTCCCTACCTTCCCTGTTCGCCGGATTTACCCCGGAGCGATTAATTCCTGTGTTCTTGAGGTTGGAAACAAACGACTATTTTGAAGGGCTTGACGCGCAGCATTACAATTGGCCTCAAATTGGATGCTAAAGTTTCATACGGTTTTCCGAATTTTCTGTATCAGCTAAAAAATTGTAATTCTCTGATTTTCAAAATTCTAGGCAAAACCGCAAAATGTTTATCATTGTCCTTCGATTTTCAAATGTAGAATAAACAACTGCTATACCGTACATGGACGAACTGTCATTTAAGACATTTCGAGCAGTTTACAGTATCATGTGTTAGTAATGCTCAAAAATATAAGTGCTGCATTAAAAATTAAAATATTGGAAGGAATGCAAAATTATTATATTCTTATAAATCTCGATTATTCGATTGCATTGGTAAACACAAGTTTTGCCCTCGAGATTAAACTACGAAAAAATGACAGATTGCAGCTTCGAACCATTCCTGTGAATTTTGGTACCCCTAGTAAAGATAACTTTTTCAGAGACTTGAATAAGGTTTTTTGTAAGCAAACGAAAAAGCGACAAATCAGGCAAGCAAACACTCTGCTTTATTTTGACGCACTCCGGCATTTACTAGGGGCACCAAAGTGCCCAGGAATGGTTAAAAAACTTTAATTTTTTTTAGCCATTTTTTATCACTTTTGTCGACCAGTGTTATTTATTTAACAAAAATTTTATACTCAGAGCCATGTAAACTTATTCTCTCTGGTTGCCTTCTGGATGTTTAAAATAAAATTTTAGTGAAAGAGTTGTTTTATTCACTGTTTTTCTCTTTGCACGTCTGTATATAACAGTCTGTGGTTAAAACTCAATTTCAATTCGGCAACTCAAAATATGTCAAAATAGTTAATTTTTTTCGTTTTTGCCTATAAAGAAACAACTACTGTTTTAATTTTATGTAGTTTCTGCCACTTTATCTATAGACTCATCCCTCAGTTTAAACTACATATTTATACTTGGATGAAATACCAATACAATAATATTTAAAATGTGACGCAAATATCTGGACTGGTCAATAAATTTGTTTTTTTTTTAATTATTTCAGATGCATAGTGGAAGTTTCATATCCCCCAAACACCCGGCCGTACCAGTTTCCATCGGCATCGCGTCTATCGTGCTCGAGGGTAGACCAGCAATCCTCGATGAAAGTGCCGCTCACTCTGGCGATGGTGCCAGCTGTGGACCGGGTGGGGGAGGAGGCGGTACATCGGACGAAGAAGGTGGGTTTTACGGGGCAACCGCAAACCGTGCTAGACGATGCGGCTCTATCGAAAGGGCCAACCGGGACAGTCCTATGCTAGCGGTCGACTGTCACAAGTCCTTCATGTCCGATGCAGCGAAACGAATCAACTTAAAGCTGCAGCAAATTCGATCCTGTCCCGGTACAAGCAAGGATATAGTAGAGAATATGGTGACAGTGAATGCCGGTGCATCCGGGAGCGGAGGACGCGGTAGTGCAGGAACTGAACCGAACGATTATGATGGATATGGAGTCGAGTCCTTTATCAGCGAAGCTCGAAATGAATCGAGTCCGCTTCTGTTTAGTGCCAAAGCATGGAGCAGAGACCATATTTACAGCGGATTTGAGAAGATGAAATTACTTGGTGCTGTATCACCGATCAAAGTTCCACCAGCGGCTACACAACCATTTATCAATTTTTCTCCTACTGTTAATTCACGCAAAAAATCGGACGCTGGTATTAACAATACCCCTAAAAATCGTTCTCGGGAAGGTCCTCACTGTGAGCAGTTTTTGAAAAAAATTGGTGTCATCAAAACAGATCAAAATGAGGAAATCGAGCATAGCTGTAGTTATCGTAATGAATTCGTAAGTTCTGAGTTAATTGATTTGAAAAATGAAAAATTGATTAAAAATCGTGTTTATTTTTTCAGTGTCTACGCTGGCAAGCTTATTTTAAACAACTATCGTCAATTTTAACTAGCGGTGATGCAATCTGCATTGAGGTTTATCTTGGGCCCGAAAATCATGCTATCTTATTGGAACAATGGATATTGAAATTGAAAATCAAGTAAGTTTTTAGAATGCAGCTTGGCGACGCGTACATTTATAATCACTCCATATATTTTGTTATTCCAGAAACTCAGACTCAACAATGACCCTTCAATCGCTTTGCGCTGCCATACGTAGTCAATTATACTTCTCGCAAATCTCCGCCTGGACCGATCTAATCAAGAATTCGCTGGAACCAGAAATTTTCAATCATCCTCGTATAAAAAAATCTCTGAATACCATGCCACCTTCCTCAGCGGTTGATTATGATGGTAGCAGCATTAACGGTGAAACTTCTCCGCCTATACTGCCGAACGCTAAGTTGGATATACTTTTCCGCATACGAAACTACGATAACACCGCTTGTTTTAAAGAGACTCCCAATGTACACAATTTTCCCGACGCCATGATTGCTGGAAATTACGTGATTGAAGTATGTCTCAAAAGTTTACCTAGAATGGAGCGCATCCCACGGATCACCGACGATACAGACTCTAAAATGGATGATAACTTGGTCAGTGATAGGATCGATTTGCCATGTCATGAAAAGGGAAAACATCGTTGCGCTTTTCGTGACGAGGAAGAAGATCCTCAGATGGTTGATGACGATTTGACATCAGTTGCAATCAGTCATCGGGAAAAACAATTGATGAAGTACAAGAAACGCATGATGAAACGGGAAAAGAAAAAGAAAGCTGCTGGTCAAGATTCAGCTGAGTTTGCATCAGCGACTGCAGCAAATGGGTCAGTATTTGGCGGGACAGCCTCGATGCCGGTGTGCAAATCCCCGGCATTGAGTATTCCAATTGGAACCCATAGTAGCAGCAGCAATAACAGCAACTGCAGTATGCCGCCATACACTTCGTCCATCAATTTGATCCAACCGCCACTGTACTCGAATTGCGATGATCTTTATCAAACGGCCACTTACATGTGTGCCAACGGCAACTCCAAAGCTACACAGACTGCCATATTTTCAAGTATGTCAAGCAGTGGTAACGTCTCAACTGTGGCTACTCAGACGGATGCAAGTGGGTGTTGCTGTCTCTGTTCCAAGCAGCAGCCAAAATCGGAGCCTGACAGAGCCATGATCATGAGCACAAATGGTGATAGTCAAATGCAATATAGTAATGATAGTAATTATATTCGTCGTGATTACCCTAGTGATGACTGTGATAAAAACCGCCAGCCAGGAGCTGATATAGTGGTTGATGATAAACAGCCCCAGAAGCAACAGCACGGTGATTCCAAGGGCCTTCGAAAGGCCGAATTGCTTCTGCAGGCCATCCACCGTACGGCCATTATCAACGACCACCCCAAGCAGCCCGACGTGGCATATTTCAAAAACAATAATTACTATAGTGGTAGTTACAATGATAATAACAATATCGATAGTGATACTGTGAAGTGTGAGCGAAGCGAATGTGATACTTTTACTTTCAACAAAAATGCTCTAGACTTAGGTGACTGTCGTTTATGCAAACGACAAAAAACGAAGCATAATTTTAAGTTAGTTCTCAGTGAGCAGTCGGACAGCAGCAGCAGTTCTAACAGCAGTCCTCCTGGGTGTCGTCGAACTTTGTCAGAAAGCTTGGTTGGCCATTTTACGATTCCTTCGCCTTTGGCTGGCAAAAATGACGGTGGCAATGAGTCCGATACGAACAAAACTCACGCCATTGGCAACTTTAGAGACGATCAGGATCTGCGCAACAACGGAAATGATCTCAGCACTGCTCTCAGCAGCTCCACGGGTGCGGTCGAAAGCGGTATGCTTACTTTTGAGCAACTCAAGAGTTATCGGCGGGCTTTCTCTGAAGATGTCATTGATACAATCAACTTGAAAAGTGGACCAAAGCAAATCGTAACTGATCATAACATTGATCTCCTGGACGATCAGGAAGAAGAGGAAAATGATGATGCGTTTCAGACGTGTGAATGCTCGGTAGGTCCTTTGTATGTTATCTGAATTTTAAATCAAATAAATAGTGAATTCTGTTCTATTTTCACGAATTTCGATTCCACCATTCTCTTGTATTGATTTTTTTTTTATTCTTAACAGTTTAAATTGGCGCAACCGAGACGTTTGTTAGGGTTTCCAGATAGCCGGTCGCCATTTGTAACACCAAGCTGTGATCGACTTCAGACGTCAACACCCGCCAACAGTACTGGCAAAGATCCTCTCTACGTGAGTTGTGCAGAAAGTGACTGTTCCGTTAGTACGGCCAGCAGTGTCTCACCTCATAAAAAGCAAATTCTTAGTTATACAGCTTTTACCAAAAGCACTACGCAACAGAGCAAGCCAACCTCTCCGACCTATTTCAACATCCCGAAGATAAATCTCACCAACGTATTCAACGTATCTCCTTTGGCTCGTGAGGATTCAGGATTCGCGAGTAGCTCAAGCCCTATACCAATCGATGGAAGTGTGTTCAGCTTTACCGGATCTGTAGACCGTTTGCATATGCGGAAATCGAACTCGGCACCAACAAGTCATCTTTCACCCGGATCATTATCCCCTCGCTTTTATCATCACAGTCATAAAATCCAGCGCACTCGCCATCTTTCAGAGCGCAGTTCCTTTTCCGAACGATCATCGGTTGGTTCCGATGAACAATTGTCGGACGATGAGTTTCCTTTCCTGCCATCAGATTCCAGTACTACAAACGGCGCTGGTTTGCTGCCTCTTGGGATAAACACACTCACGTTTTCACCGTTGAAATTTGGCAACGCGCAACGTACTTTTGGTAAACCGTTTAGTAAGAATCTTTTCAAGTTCGGTCGGCTACCGCTGCTAGGCACGCTGGAGGAATCGTTGCTGCAACGTCGTATTGCTCCAAAGTTCCAAGTAGGTGACTTCAAGGTGCTGCTAGGCGCGTCAGGGAGCTTTTGTCCGACTCAACTAACTATTCCGGCTGCATCATATTTTTATGAATTGCCGGGACAGCATCTCACCACACCTTATGTGGTATGTATGAAACTTTTTATGAACAATTGACAGGTTACAACTGATTGTGTCTTACTCTATTTTAAGTGTGAACTACGTCTTCCAAGGAAAGGTTACTCAGTTCCGCGTCAGGGAACGGTCCAGGTCACGCTACTCAACCCGTTGGGAACTGTCGTTAGAATGTTCGTTGTGCCGTATGATTTCCGAGATATGCCAGCGATGTCGACTACATTCATCCGCCAGCGTATACTTGCATACGATGACAACAGCAAGGATGCGGTCGGATCTACGAAAAACGTTGATGAGCTCAGCAATGCCGAGCAAATGAAACTACTGCGATATGCTATTCACTTAAGGTGAGTTTTTTTTTTTTTTTTTTGAAGGGACAAATTAAAAAAGCGGAGTTCTACAAAAATGCAACTAGTTAAGGATTTCCTAGAAACGCCCCTTTTTCATGACACGTTCATTGTTTTCCATTTGCAGATTCCAGACATCGCGTTCCGGTAAGTTGTCACTGCATACTGACATTCGACTGTTGATTTCCCGACGCACTGACTGTGATACTGCGGCAGCCCATGCGAAAAATCTGCTGGAGGCACCAAACGAGCTGAAGGTGGTCACAATCGTCCCGGAATATCCCAAATTCAGCCCTAGGGTGGATAAGCAGTAGAGTCGTTTGGGCTTCGTTGATTTATTTCTCTTTAGTCGCAATATTTTGCGCATATAGTATTTTGAAAATTCGAACGTTTTACAAAATTTTTAATTCGTGCGTATCTTCGTTCTTTGCCTCGTTTCGTTGGCAAACTGTGATTGTAAGGTTTACCACTTGTCGGTCATAGTGTACGTATAGCATTAGCAAGGCGATGGCTGGAGCTTGTTCGTGAAACAGTGCCGATGAAAATCGGACATGAAAAATGGCCCACAATCGCTTATGTAAAATTTTATTTTATCGCAATGATTTTGTTTTACTTCATATGTTATGAATTCTTTTGTTAATATAAGTAATTCATTTTTTCCTTTGCGTTTAGCCTCCTATATCCACTAATAATTCAAACTCTGCCACTATTATAGTTGTACAGGGTTCGTACTTTTGACTTGCAAATAATTTATCTGATTGAAGTCAAAGAATTTTCGAACTCATAACAAAGTTTGCTGTGGCGTTTCTTAGAAATCAGTAGTTGTGACGAGAACAAATTTAAACACAATTTTGTTCGCTATTTCAAACCGATTCAAAATCTTTTACAATGTTCGCTTAAATCGAAATTGAGAACGATATTGAATGAAATGTAAATGTTTAAGCTGTGATGTGCAAAGATGACTATTTCCGTTTACGTGCTCGTTGTAATATTCGATCTCACGTAGCATAGATATGGTCATCTCTAAATAATAAAAGCGAATTGTGTATACTGTTAATATTTGTTTGTTTATACATACATACTACGATAATCACCCTAAGTCGAGTTTTTTAATACTAGAATTGAGTTTTTTTTTCTGCAGGATGCAACCGGTTTTTACCCTAACTATCATTTAATAAAAATCACCAACGATTACTTCTAAAGACCGGCGTATACATTTTCTAGATATTTTCCAAAAAATTACAATCAGCTGGCTGCAGGCACATGTTCGGTTTCACCATTTCTGATTAATTTTCTTATGTCCCAATTCAATTGTTAGCATGTTCTTTCCTAACATGAATGAATTCCCAGTTTTCAATAGTTTACTACTTAATCTCTGGGCTTTCATCCGAATTACATTCTTCATTTAGTTTAATGTTGCCAAAACGAAAATTTTCTGCGATTCACTTTAGAAAAAGTTCACACCACTAGTGAAAAAGGTTATCAAGAATTTCACCGTTCGTCCAATTCGCCAACTTTTTTTTTGTTTTCAATGTAATTGTACGGTGCTTGATAAGATTTCTGATGGTACATACTAATGATTCATGATAACATTTTTCCTTCCTTCTCTATGGATAAGGTGTACAGAAACAGTGTTTGCATTTTCTAGTAAGTGTATGGAAAACCACTTGATTTGTAGCGAAAAGAAACTGTTAGCAGGTGTTGTAATAATGTTTAAATAACACATCGCTGTTGTACACATCGAGTAGCAAATGACGGGCACTGCCAAACTTATGAGTTTTCTGTTAATGCCAACACAAAAGACGATAGGAAATGAAACGTTCAACCGCCAACAGAAAAACTAGTTAAAACCCATTTGGGGTTACTTTTTAGTAACTGATTTGTCCCTGACATTTCACATGCATCTTCTAAAGCCAGTATACGACAATAGTTTACTGTTTTATTTTCCGGGAAATTTCATAAATATTCACATTAAAATAGATATGAAATTTAGATGTTATTAAAGCGTCGGAAAAATCCGCATCTGCATAAAATTCCAACGTATCACTTTAGTAAAAATGTTTCAGATTGTGTTCGGATACTTTGGAAAAACAGCTTCCAGTAGAATTATAATCTTCACAGAAATAACTGATAGACTTAAAAAAAAGGGGTTGCGTTTTCGTTGTCGTTGGGTACGAGATTGCGCTCATCGCTTTCTATATCGATAACACCATATTGACATAAGCTTATGATTGATTTGTCCCACAATCCAAAATATAAGGAAGCGCAGTACGTAAAATGCAGAATGTCCTTGACCGATTCTTTTTTCGATTTTGTGTTTTTTTCTTTCTCAAAATTTGTTCCATAAAATCAGTAGAGCAGACCTTTTCAATTGTCCTGATAAACACAGACATATAAATGCTAGTCAGTAACAATAACAAGTTTGCAGATAAATAAAGTGACATAGTAATAACACTCGTGTGGATTTCCATAACAAATGTACATAAACAACTGTCCATATGTAAAACGAAAATTGCAATAACAAACTCAAACAGAAAAAGAAGCAGAATTTCAATGGACAATTGAGTCCTAAAGCTATACCAGTTTTTATATATCATTTGAAAAATCCGCGTTTTCTGAGCAAAACGTGATTTTTAAAAAATGTTCACCGTTTTCCTTCGATTTGTAAATGAGGAATAAAAAAAGTGCTCGAAAGGTCTTAGATGACGTTTCGCCCATGTACGGTACAGTAACTATTCGCTAACTGGGCACGCTTTAACTGGGCTTCTTTTTAACTGGGCGCTCGCTAACTGGGAGGATTCCCAGTTAAAAAGACAACAAACGTCAAATATCTAAACGAACATGTGGATTGGGAACGAAAACTGAAAAATTAAAGTTTTTCTAATCGAGCATATTTAAAATACAAAAACAATAATATAGCTGATGAGAGATAAGTTTGTAGTTGTGGCCTCTCTATTTGGTGATCAACTTGAGAACGAAAGTCTTTTATGAAGTTGTCGCGAAGCAGCGATATCCATCGAACTTCCCCTCGGCGTAGAGATGATATCCCAGTTAGCGAGCTGCTTTCAATAACTGGGAAGTGCTCGTCGCCCAGTTAGCGAACAGTTGCTGTATATGAGAGAACTGTCATTTAAGGCATTTCGAGCAGTTTTTCATTCTTCATTTAAAAATCAAAGGAAAATGATGAACAATTTTTAAAAATCACGTTTTGCTCAGAAAACTGCACTCTTTCAGCTGATATATAAAAATCAGAAAACCGTTTAAAACTTTAGGACTCAATTTTGTTGTTCAGCGATCCTCGAATTTTAGTGTAACCAACGGGAAAGGATTGAATAAATCCCTTTCCGTTGCCGCGACATGTCTTTACTGAATAAACCGGATTTGTGTCGGAAAATCCAGAATATTTGTTGATGAGGCAAGGATGAATCACTAAAAGTAAATAAAGCAAGCAACACCTTAGTGACGATAGAAATATCACTAGTTTTATTGGACGTCAATAACGATGAAAAGGCATAACAATATACCGAAGATTTAAAACATTAGTTGCGAGTATAAAATGGACGTTAAACTACATAAAACAAAACAAAAAATACTAAAAACATATACACAACACATGCTATATATTTATACAACTTTTTTCAAAACATAATGGAAAATATTTAATAAATAATTTGGGGAATCGCCCCTTTAGATGTTCAGTCAATAAAATATCAATGTGCGTGACTGTTAAAAAGAACTCTCCCTTGTGGGCTGGTAACTAATTATCTTCTAACAAAACACTAACTACTGAATCGTACAATGCCTTGAAGTATTAAAGGCTTATCATTTGCCTGCACGAATTGAATTCCTCACAATTTAGCAAGGTGAATCTGGAAAGCTGCTTCTAGCAGCAGTGTCGTAGCCGCAGATATGTTCATAAACCCTTTCCCAATGCTTCCAAAGTTACCTCTGAACGGAGCCTGTTTTCTGGGTATTGTTGAGACGAATGGATTTCTTATTATTTTACAAAATGGAGAGATGGGTCTCAGATTCTGGTGCTTATTACGGGAGTCACTTCACGGTGAAATATATTTAATTCTCACGCTCACTGATTTGAGGGGGGGGGGGGGCAACGGGGGCAAATGCCCCGGGCCTCCCGATTGAAGGGGCCCCCTAAACCTAGGGCGACCTTTTTTTTGTTCGTCACCTTCCAGAACGTTACCTCTAAATGTTTTAAGAAAAGAGAGCCTCACAAACAAATTTGCCCCGGGCCCCCAGCTTCTAAATCCGGCCCTGGATATGACACTCATAATAACACAGATTCCGCGGCAGATGTCACTTTGCGACGTTTTTCTCACTTACGTGAGTCCCGTTATAAGATTTTGTTCACTTCACTCTGATTTCACCGTGAAGTGACTCCCGTAATAAGCACCTATAGCTTTTTACCCATTCCTGTGAATTTTGGAGACCCTAGTGTTTACAGAGGTGCATAGAAATGCCGCACAGTAAGTGCGTCGCTTCTACGTTGGCTTACGAGGAAACTAAATAACGGGGAAACTCAAATAAATCTCTGACAAAGGAATGGCCATATGTAGCTACTGTTTTCCACGTTCAAACATTCAGAAACACCTGAAGGCAACCAAATGGAAAAGCCTGCTCCCAAATCGATCACGTACTGATTGACGGATGTTACTGATGTTAGGTCTTTTCGGGGCCCAAACGTTCACTCTGACCATTATCTCGTCGTTTGTAAGATCCACGCACGGTTGTCGAACGTGCTGAAATCTCGCACAGAGAGGATGATGCGTTTCAACATACAGCGGTTTAAAGCTGATGGCGTGGCGGAAGACTACACCAGAGCTGGATCAACGGATCGCAGAACAGCAGGAGGAACGAGTGGAAGACAAAAATGGGTTGTGGAGTAATATTTACAGTGCCATTGGAACGATTGCTAGAGAGGTGATAGGTAGGTACGGCGCGAGGAAGCCAGCGTAACAGCTGGTTTGATGTCGAGTGCCAGAGAGTGACGCTAAAAACGATGGGCGGAGCTTCTATAGAACAGTCAACAGAGTAAGAAGCAGGAATTTCCCTGTGCTGGTCATGTGCAATGACAAGAATGGCAGCCTGTTTATGGATAAACCGACGGTTGCAATCAGGTGAAAGAAGCATTTCCAGGCGCTATTAAACGGTGAAGTGCGAGAGGAGCTAAACAGGAACAGGAGAAGGATTATGTGCGACGATCAAGCTATGGAGCCACCAACACATAAGGTCAAAATGGCGATAAGCGAGCTGAAAAACGGCAAAACCGGCAAGGATGATATCCCGGCCGAATTTTTACAAGTAAGGAGCGAGCGGCTGTACCATGCGATCCCAGATCATACTAAGAATTTGGGTGGATGAACAAATGACTGGTTGGGAGCAGGTATGCCAATGGTACAGTCTTTTTTTTTACTGACTTCTAAGGATGTGTTTGCTGTTGATATTTGTTCGTGATACCTATTCGCACTACAGTAACAACGCGTTTCGATAACAGCCCAAATCCACCATAGGCATTTTTCCTTTTTTTTTATTTGCCTATGATGGATGTCGGGTGACGGCTGTTAAAAAAGGCTGTGGGAAGAAGAAGCGTAAGGACGGCTCGGCAACTCACGGACAGCCTTCGTGCAAAGAAAATCAAACTCGGCAATAGAGCGACTGTGCACTGGAAGATGTGTGTATCGCATACCGAATGTTATATGCAACCATACATGCTATCGTCGACATGGGAATAAGGTGAACAGGAAAGAAAAAAAAAACATTCGTGTATGGGGAACGATTTGAAGTGGTTGATGAATTCTTTATCTTGGGACGCTCGTCACATGTGACAACGATTTGAGCCGCGAAGTGAAACGACGAGTTGCAACTGCGAACACGGCCTAAGGAATTGTCAATGCTCGATTCCAATACTAAGCTAGTTGATGCAGGTGGATTTGCCCGGTACTTTTGCCGCTGTAATGTCCTTAGTGCATCAACTGAAAAACCTGTGCAATTCCACGTAACATAGGGCAAGCATTTCAATCAATTATTTTTGATCTGGCTGATACTTTACACAGATGTTTCAATGGGCTAAAAATGTCGTTTCGTGCTAACGTATGCGTTAAAAAAATGGATTTTTTTTCGGATGGTGGTAAAAAAAACTAAGACAGATAATTAGGTTTTATAATTTCCTATGGAAGGTAATTATACTAGCTTACGTGCAGAAAAAATCTACAAACTTGCGTGCGGAATTTCAGCAGTTAACCTGAACGTTTGCCATGGCGGATGAAAACATGCGTGTAGGCATGTTTTTAAATTCTTATTTATTTATCAATTCCTCCTCAAATTTCGCGACAAAATTGTTAGAGTAGATCTTACGCTTCAGGCTTGCCAGAAATCCTCGACGAGACGCAACTTGGGGACGTTGGGCGGGTTCACCAACTTGGGTACCACATCGACATTTAGCCGTTCCATCTCCTCAAACGATCGCCTTGAATAGTGAGCCAAATACACAAAGGTCGCTTTTTACGCGGTTTTTTTACGCGGATTCCGGAATTTACGCGGTTTTTTTTTACGCGGAGTCCGGAATTTACGCGGTTTTTTTTACGCGGATTCCGGAATTTACGCGTTTTTTTTTACGCAGATTCCGGAATTCACGTGGTATTTTTTTTTGCCCGGATTTCCGTTCCCCTTCACTCGGAATGCAAAATAACGATGGTTTTTTTTACGCGGATTCCGGAATTTACGCGGTTTTTTACGCGGATTCCGGAATTTACGCGTTTTTTTTTACGCGGATTCCGGAATTTACGCGGTTTTTTTACGCGGATTCCGGAATTCACGCGTTTTTTTTTACGCGGCACGTATCCCCCGCGTAAAAAGCGACTTTAGTGTATCTTAAATACCAATATAGTTCACTTACGTGAAATTATGAAGACAAATTGAAAATGACAGAAGCGTTAGTCACCTTTTCCACCGCTAGGTGCGCCACTTCTGATTTTTTTCTACACGACATGCGAAAAAAAGTAACTTTTGACAACAATATTACCCTAATGGGTACACTGGACAAAATGCACATATTATTGTGAAGTGGACTCGGCCGAATATCGGAATATATATAGTTTGCTTGTCTTTCAGTCACGCGCACGACAAACGAAAGTTACTCAAATTGCCTTTTTCCCAAGCCAACTCTGAAGCTGAGGTACACAAAAGTTTGTTATTTTTTTGTGGGTAGCAACGCAAACACTCCTGTTCTGACTACAAGTTAACTTTGCTTTTAGTCCTCCACTCACCTCCTCTCGCCTGGTATGAAGCCAGTCGTAAGGAAATCAAAGCTAACTGCGTCCTAACTAATATTCGGCACACGTGTTAAATTAGCACATGGCTATAGGTTCTGTTGCAGGTGCATCGAAAAAAACCGCCAAAAACGTAATAAAGGGCGGAAGGCAATTTTAAGATGTAGGAAAAACATAGTATCAAAGATATCAAGCATGTAAATGAAATCTAAAGTCAGCCAAACCACTGTCGGTTAATTATGAACGTTATTTCATAGTTACATGTCAAATAAGTTCTGTAATGTTATGGCATTACCATCAAAATTAGGTTGTCGAGTGATGGAATAAGGCAATACCTGTTGTTTATTGAGGATAGACTATGAAAAAGTCAAGAAAATAATGGGGACTATAAACCTTTTTGCTCGAGAAAATAAGCAATTTGGTTTTTTAAAGTGTGTAGCAATTTTTATATGCATTGAAATTGTAATTTATCAATAGTACAGTTATTCGATAGCAAAAAGTTGACCGAAGACGTTAAAACGAACATTTATGAATAATTGAAGAAAACCGGCTGTAACTCGCCAAAGCCATTTTATGCAAAACACCATATCGAGTTTCAAGTTTAGCTTATGGCGCGTGACAAGCCGCACTTGAAATCTATCCAAATTTCTCTCCATTACTCAAAGCTCTAACAAAATTTACAAAAATGTTCTCAAGAAGTTGTACTCAAAGATAAAGCAATATATTTTTTTCGATATTTTTAAAAATAGAAAAGATGTTAGTTTCACATACACAAGACATGCTGCACATATTGTACCCCAAATTAATTCTTTAAGTATACTACGACATTCAAGATGTACGGAGAAAGGGATAATTATTTTGCTGATACGTGAAAATTTTAGCTGTTTCAAAAAAACTTAGAGTATAAGATATACTCATTCCCGACAAGTGACATTCAAACTTTGATTCAAGTTCAACAATTATACTTGAAAATTTTCACGATGAAATTATTCAGTAAGGTACAGATTGATCTTTAATTTGCAATACAGTTTGTGTTAATTATGTTTATAGTTGATGAGTAATATAAGTTTGAAGTTCATTTTTTGAGGTAAAAACTGATTTCTCTCCGCCGGGATCGGGTTAAGCTATTGGTCATTATTTTTAAACATTATGTAAAATCTGATCAACTGTTTTGATTTAAGATATTTCGGAATATCAACAAAAAATTTTCTAAGTTTTGAAAATTAAACATAGGTTTATCTACTATCCAGCAAATGCGCTACAGTAAGCCAACTTTTTTATTTTTCAAATAATATTTGTTTGTTTATGTAGAAGAAGACGAAAACAAAGCAGTAGACAAAGGTGGCGGTGATGGGATGAGGTTTGTTATGTTGTTACGCAATACTAGTAAAGGTTTCTGTTATGGAACGCAGATGATAGATGTTTCATGCGCGTCAGTCATCATATGCGATGTTATATCGGGGTATTAGAGAGTAATCTGAACTACCCATCAATGATTAAAAGAGGACAGTACTTAGTTATTCCAAGCTTTGCTATTGTTAATAACAAATTGCAGAGACAAACTTTTGCATGTGTGAATACTTTTTCGAGCAATCCAGTATTTTTTCATGAGCAATCAGCTCAGCTCAGCAATTTTTGTAAATTTTTTTTTTTCAATCACATTCATTTTTATTTATTCGGTAAGTTTAGTTCAAATATAACATATGTAACATCAAAGAATTGAGAATATCAACTATTATTCAAGTTATGTAATTTAAAAAAATATTAAATCGTTAGAAAACAATTTTTCAGATTCGTTCTCGAGTAAGCAATCAATCCACGCGTTTTCATGATCTACTGAACGAAGGATTCATCGCAGTTTAAAAAATTGAATAATTCCACGGTTTGTACGTTTGTCGACCTCCGACAATATTTTGAGTTGTAAAATAGTGACTTCCGTTGGATTTTGAAATCCAAGATGGCGACTTCCGGTTTCTGAAAAACAGCGAGATATGACCAAATACCACCCAATATTGGTATTTCCGAAATCGTGATGATGCACTGAAACCACAAATCGACCTCAGTCAACATTTAGAGTTGTAAAATGGCGACTTTTGGTGACTAGAAAACTGCCGAAAATGACCCAAAAACAACCAAATGTGGGTGTTTCTTTAACCAGAATGATGCTCAGAGGCCAGAAATTGTCTCCAAATGCCATTTGAAATCCAATATGGCGACTTCCGATTCCTAAACAACAGTGGCAAAAGACCAAATAACGCTCATCATGGGTATTTCCGTGATTGTTATGATGCACTGAAGCTACAAATCGACCTCAGACAACATTATGAATTGTAAGATGACGACTTCCGGTGAATGGGAAACTGCCGAAAATGACCAAATACCACCCTATATAGGTGTTTCTTCAACCGGCCGATTTCCATCCAATATGAGATGCTTCGAAACCAGAATGATACACAGGAGCTAGAATCGACCACAGACACCATTTTGAATTCTAAGATGGTGACTTCCGGTTTCTGCAAAACAGCCGAAAATTAATAAATAACACCTATTATGGGTGTTTCTTAAACCATAATGACGCTCAGGGGCCAGAAATTGTCTCCAAATGCCATTTTAAAATCCATGGTGGTGACTTCCGGTTTCTGGAATAGCCTAGTGACCAAATACCACCCAATATGAGTGTTTCTTTAATCAGAATGATGCATGGAGATAAAAATTGACCTCAGACACCATTTTGAATTGTAAGATGACAACTTCTGGGAAACAGCCGAATACTACTGCTTATGAATATTCCCGTAATCGAAATAATGTATAGAAGCCAAGCATTGACCCTGGACACGATCTTGAATTCGAAGATGACCACTTTCAGTTTCTGGAAAACAACTAAAATAACTGAATACCACCCAATATGAGTGCTTCCGGAATAGAGGTGATGTACTAAAGGCAAAAGTCGAGGATGTTGTCGTTCCGATAAAACCAATAATTTTAAACGATATAAACAAATCGCAAGAAATCAAGGAATTTGGAATGTTGAAAATTATTAAATTTAACACAAAAATAGGCGGGACGAAGTTTGCCGGGTTAGCTAGTAAATACATAAATATGCTGGTTAAAGCAAAGCTGCAAGTGATGAATTAGAAGATTAGAACTCGAGAGCAAAAAAATCGGAGGGAAAAAAAACAAAAATATACTTTCAAAACGAAGA
This sequence comes from Wyeomyia smithii, assembly GCF_029784165.1. NCBI lineage: Eukaryota > Metazoa > Arthropoda > Insecta > Diptera > Culicidae > Wyeomyia > Wyeomyia smithii. The sequence continues at coordinate 91,365,412 of NC_073696.1, forward strand.
AAACTAAACATTAAATAATAGTTTTTGCATAACAGTTGTCATCACTAATTATATTGTTGAATATCTTTTATATAGGTAATTGAGACATTCATTTATTTGTACACTTCGTGGCCTGATTATTGATCTTGAGCTTGACGGCCGCACCATATTTCGTAGTTGCTTCCCGTGATGGATCTGAGCTAGTGAAGCTACACAGGGAACCACGTCTATAGCAACTTGGCATTAGTTTACCATTTACACGTCGTGGCCTGATTATTTGAATATTTCTTCTTCGTGCCTCGATAAGCTACATCTAATATATTATCAATATTTAACTCCCGGAATGGCGTTAGTTTTACATACAAACAATATACGCACGAAATCTGCAACATATTTTTCACATACAAACAATATACGTACGAAATCTGCAACAAGTAATTTTTTTCACATGATTTGAGGTTTTTTCTGTGAAAGTATGAAATTGAGTCAACTAAATCTAAAATTGAGTAAATTCAGTTTCGTGTGTGAGAATGTCTGTCACCCGCTCACAGAAATTCAACAACAACGCACAATGGTACAGTAAGGCAATGTAGGCGGACATGAGTTTTTCGATGCGATTTTGTGGTTTTACAGGAATTTTTTTTCTAAGAACTTGTTTCTCATATTTAGTCCATTTTTTATGTGCAAATGAAAATTGGGGTGGTCCTAAAATCGACTAAATAAAAAAACTAACTTTTTTATTTGCGGAAATAAATGTATACATTCATCGGCACAGTTGTAGATCAACTAATTTTAAGCAACTTTCGGTATTTCTTCACAATATTTATACAATATTTGTTCTTTTAAATGATACCAAAAAATATTATTTATGCTGCCTTAAACGGAGACATCAATATTTTAGAAGGGCCTTTTTGCCTTTCTCCTAGAAAGGTATAGCAATCACTGCAAAAACCAAAGGTATAAAAGTGCTCCAAAGGGTCGAATCTCGTATATCAATCGACTTAGTTTGACGAGCTGAGCATTTTCTGTAAGTGTGTGTGTATGTGTGTGTATGTAACGCTCTCCCAATCTCACTCGATTTTCTCAGAGATGGCTGGACCGATCTTCATGAAATTAATTGCAAATGAAAGGTCTATTTGCCCCATAAGACCCTATTGAATTTCATTGCCATCGGATTTTTAGTTTAGAGGTTATGTTTAAAAATGTGAAAATCACGAAACATGATTATCTCAGAAACTACTCAACCGATTTTAACAAAATTGGTTTTAAATGAACGGGCTACTTAAAAAACCCTTAACTTTTGAGTTTCATGGAGATTGAACGTGTGGTTCAGAAGTTATTTAAAGAAACGTGTTCTGGAGAGTGTTTAATCTCACTCATGTTTATCAGAGATGGCTGAACCGATTTCCACAAAATCAGTGTCATGAAAGGTCTAGTTACCCCATAAGACCCTATTGATTTGTTTTGCAATCGGACTATTACTTTGCCTGTTATGTTTAAAAATGTGATATACAGCTTTGAAAAGAAACATATTCCGAAGACTACTTAAACTCACTCACTTTTCTCAGAGCTGGCTGAACCGATTTCCACTAAATTAGTGTCAAATGAAAGATTCAGCTGTCTGTTACTTTGTCTGTAATGTATCAAAGTATGAAAATCACGAAACTTCATTATCTCAGAAAGTACACAACCGATTTGAACAACATTGGTATCAAATGAACGGGCTAGTTAAAAGTTAATTGATGAATTTAATAGTGATTAAACACGTGGTTCAAAAATTGTAAAAAGAAACATGTTCCGGTGACTTTTCAAATTCACTCGTTTTCCCAAAAATGGCTGGACTAAATTCAACAATCTTAGTGTCAAATGAAAAGTTTGGCTTTCCCATAGGTTCCCATTTTATTTGACTATAATCGTATTTTTATTCCAACCGTTGTGTATTAAATTATAAACACAACGAAAGTCTATTATCTCAAAGATCACACGACTTATTTGAACATATCTAGTGTCATTTGAACGGGTTGTCTCTCAAACTCACAAGTAAGAAATTTCATAACAATTTGATAGGTGGTTCAAAAGTTATGAAAAGAAACGAAATTCAAAGACTATTTAAAACTGTAACTGCTTTGATCAAAACATATGGTCTCAACAAAATTTAAATTTGGTATTGTGCTATTTGTACGTTCCCGGTATTGCTCGTGATTGAAGTGTACGAAATTCAAAGTCATTTTGTTTTATTTCGCTATTTCTTGAGCACGAATATTTTACTCCTAATTAATAATTTTTTTAACTTTTTGCCTTTCTCCTGGAAAGGTATAGCAATCACTTGCAAAACCGAAGATATGAAAGTGCTCCAAAGGGCCGAATGGCATATGTCACTCGACTCAGTTCGACGAGCTGAGCATTTTCTGTATGTATGTGTGTGTCTTTGTGTATTTGTGTGTGTGTGAGTGTGTGTGTGTGTGAGTGTGTGTGTGTGTATGTGCAGATTTTTATTTTCACTCACTTTTCTCAGAGATGGCTGGACCGATTTTAATGAAATTATATGCAAATGAAAGTTCTAGTTGCCCCATAAGACCCTATTGAATTTCATTGTAATTGGATTTTTATTTTAGAGGTTATGTTTAAAAATGTAAAAATCACGAATGATGAATTATAATTTATCACTCGTTTTAGGTTTGGCTGCCCATCTTCGTTCCCTTTTCATTTGATTATAATCGAACTAAGCAACCGTTATGTATTAAATTGTTAATAAAACAACGAAATTCTATTATCTCAAAGATTACACGACTTATTTGAACATAACTAGTGTCATACGAACGAGTCATCTCTCAAACTTACAAATAACAAACTTCATAACAATTTGATATGGGGTTCAAAAGTTATGGAAAGAAAAGAGATTCAAAGGCTATTTAAAACTATACCTGCTTTGATCAATATATGTGGCCACAATATAGTTTAAATGTGGTATCGTACCATTTGAATGTTCCCGGTATCGCTCGTGATTGAATTGTTCGAAATTAAGAGTCATTTCTTTTATTTCGCTATTTCTTGAGCATTTACATTACGTCAAATTCCATATTTTATACTTCTATTACATCATTATTTTAGAACCCAAAAAGTGAATACACATTTATTGGATTGAAGCGTTTATGTAAATCTATGTTTATAAATAATAAGTTAGAATGAGAAAGGCTGGGTCTGACCGCTAGGTGGATTAATTTAGGTTTTTAAAATAGAAATAGTGAAAACTCTTCATCTGTACATTATATCGATAATTTTTTTTCGTCAAAGGCGTATTTTTGATTAAAGTTACCGAAGAAAACTTTGTTTTTGAATTTGAATTGAAAAAAAAAGATCGAAAGACTATTTTTGGAAACCAAATTTAATGTCTACAAAAAATTTTTTTTTACAAAGTTACTTAGAATCACTTGATTTACAAGTTTGCCGAAGAACGTTTACAATTATTTATGCAAATAAAAACAAGTTAGTTTGTTTTAATTTCGTTGATTTTAGGACCACCCGAATTTTCATTCGCACAAAAATAGAGGACTATGCATAAGAAACAACTTTTTACAAAAACTGTGGCTTCAAAACGCAAACCAAAATCGCAACGAAAAGCTCATATCCGCGTAAATTGCCTTACTGTATCACTGTACAATGAGTTTAGTTACCTTTTTCACCACAAGAGGGGGTGTTCCCTGTCTGTCTTCACGGAAATATATGGGAAATTCGAGAGTGAACTATATTGTTATTTTAAGATATTTGAGTGAGCCGACTCCAGATCCGACCAAAACACCGTGTCTTCGGCCTTATGGTATTTTTTGGTGGACGACGCTACTTCCGGCAGGTACTTCGTACCATAAATTTCTCCGTTCTCAGCCAGTCCAGAGCGAAAAAAGCTGCCTTTGAAAAAGCAACTTTGACATCCCCTTCTCGCTGATTGTCAGCCACAGCAGCACTTGGTGTGTAAAAGAAATCTCACCTCAGTGCTTACTTCTTTCTTGTGGGAAGTAAAATACAAAGTGCCCTACCAGTCGTTGCCATCCAGGGTGAGACAGGTCTCGTCGTCCATCACCACCGCCACGTCGTGAATTGCCAAGAAAATCGGTTCGACCATCTTATTCAGGCGCTGCCGCTGCGTCATTGCTTGCAGCTCCGAGACTAGTGAACGGGACTGCTTCCTAACATGTATGTCCATGTTCGCCAAGCATTGTTTGGTCGGTTGCACCGACCTCCAGGCCAAGCGCACGCAGCGCTGTAGCCACTTTTCCCTCGGTCTTCTTTTTCAGCATCCTTTGGAGCTTCTTGTCGCTCAGGGTCGTCGGCCGTCCGGAACCGGGCTTTCTTTCAATGTTCTGATTGTTGTCCAATAGTGCCAAGATGTTGTAGATGCCGGAACGGGCGTATCCGGTGTCCACGAACTGCCGCACGATGTCTGTTTTCGACGCAGCGTGGGTACCGTTATTTAAACGGGCAAATCAAATTTTTTCTGATGACCGATCGGTTAATATGATTGATGCTGCATGCGTTGTTTCGTCAGTGTGTGTAAAGGGAAACCCATGAAAAATTGGCAGTACCGTTATTTAAACGGGCAAATCAAATTTTTTCTGATGACTGATCGGTTAATATGATTGATGCTGCATGCGTTGTTTCGTCAGTGTGTGTAAAGGTAAACCCATGAAAAATTGGCAGTTTTTGTCCATTTTTTTAGCGCAAACGTTATTAGAGTTATTGAAAAAAAAAATCTGCACCAATGCCAGCTATTAGGGGGGGGGGCACCCCCCCCCTCTGCCTCCTCTGGCTACGCCTATGGTTAAGGACCCGTATTTTGCAAACTGAATAAACTGAACTAATACTATATAGGACGCTAATAATCCTGGTTGCCCTTTACGGACATGAAGCACGGATGCTGAAGGAGGCTGATCGACGAGTGCTCGGAGTACTTGAGCGTAAAGTTCTGGGGTGGCATTGCGCAGCTCGATTCGAACGATTTTCGCTATTTTCGAGTAGGTCACATAATGCCAGTTATGCTTTAAACTTAAAAAGAGCCGTCATTGTCATTTGTCCTACGACTCATCTAACCCGCAAAATCGAAACAAATACGAAAAACTAAACATAACGCCCCCCAGCGATCATTTAGTTTTGTTAGAGTTGCTCAAAACGAAATGCGCAATGTCACCCCTGCACCCGATACTTGGCGGTAAATTGGAAATGGAGGCATAGACAAACAGACGTACTACTCCATACAAAATTCTAAAAAAATGTGGTTCCGAGTAACTTGTGCGACATCTACTAAACATATTCCGCAAAAGATAAACCATTAGCCTTTCTACTATTCTGACAGCACGGCGTCAACTGAGTTTAAAGAGAAAAAGCATATCATCGCCACCACCACTGCGGCGGAAATATTTCGCATGAATGAAACTCATTTGAATTGACCGTTATTTTGATCCACGAAAACGTCTGTTTATCTGTGATAAAGGTATACAAACATGGTGGTCCCCCTGTGGTTAGCGATGTCGGTCGGCTAGCTCTCCCACACGGTTGTGATATCGGGTTCGATTCCCGATCAGGTCGAGGAACTTTTCGAGCTGGAAATTTTCTCGACTCAGCAATGGGGCACGGTGTATCGTTGTACTTATCCAACAACATGCAAAATGTGCCGAAAACAATATCGATAACGAATTCTCTCAACTAATCTAGTTGATCTATTCCGCATTAGCCCCTAGGCTAGCGTGCGATATTGTTTTTAGGTATACAAATATGCTAATATAGTGAAGGTAATACAGAGGATCAGGCTTCAGTCGGCTGGACATGTAGTCAGAATGCCTGACGAGAAAGCCGTCGAAACTACATTCAGCTGAGAATCAAAAAGAGGCCGTCGACTTGGCCTCGCACTCGGTGGATATGCACGGTGGAAGAAGATGCATGATCTGCTAGTATACGAGAGGAAGATGGACATGTCCAATTTGTTTGGCCTGAGACCGGTAAACGGTCCGTCGGCAAAGTAAAGTAAGTAGAGTGAAATTTTCTGAGCAAAACGTTATTTTGAAAAATTATATCATTCTCCTTCGATTTTATGAAGAATAAAAAATACACGAAACCTTTCATTTAATGGATTTCAAGTGGTTTTGATTCATCATTAAAAAAACGAAGGACAATGGGGCATAAAAGCTGGTATAGATGGTAGACAACCCAATATTTAGTGGTCAAATGTTTAGCGTGGATTTATGTTAGTTTTCGAATTATGTCCGGTAAACACCTCCAACGCCATGTGTCTTCATAAAAAACGGATCGAGGAAACGGAGGGAAAAAAATAAAAGTCGAGGAAAACTGCAATGAGAAACCAAGATTTTTATTGGATTTATATGTCTGAATAATTAAAAAAAAAATGCAAACCAAACGGTAGAGCAGAATGGCAAAAAATGAAAAATTACCAGGACGATGAAAGATTGAATCAAAAATAGGTTCCGCAAATTATGCATTCCCAGTCTATAATGATCAAATATTTATAGTTGCAAATGGAAAACCAAACAGAAGTCGGGCATCTTTGCAGGTATGAAAATTATAAGCCCTCGGCAATTTCGAACAAAATAGATTCGAAACATTCTGAGATGGTTTCCAGTTGGACCATAGTCCCTATTTTCGGGGTTCAAAGAATGATTTACAAAGATGTAATATGATTTTAAAAGTAATTTCAAATCATAAAGCTCTTGACTACTAACTTTTTACATGCATCTGTTTTTGAGATATTTCAATATTAAGTAGGAAAAATTTTAGTGTTTTTTAAAATACATTTTTTTGTGACCTATTTAAAGTCCTCCACCAACAATCATAGATTTATTGAAGTATATGACACAACTCATTCTTTGACATCAAAAAGAGATTTGATCAATAATTCAAAAGTTACGGTTATGATAATGTTCATGTTTATTCAGATTTATTTCCATGGGTTGAATAATTCAAAGGATGGAAATAACTTCTAAATTATCCATTCAATCATACATACTCGCAACCACGCTGTTTTCTCACCTAAATTTAGTATACAAAACGAAATTGACTGACATGAAAGATTTAGAAGACAAAATCCATTACTTTTTTGACGGAAACCCTCTATCATTTTCATGCTTGTTGAACGAAAAATAAAACAATTGTATGGAGAAGGCATCATTAATTTTGCAGAGCCTGATTAGAATACCGAAAGTAAAATATTTTTCACACACTCCACTAGTATCGATTATTATTTTCACTGTGTGGGAATTGAACACACTTAAAATTTTTTGCCGGGTCTCGGTAATTTATTGCCGAGAACGGCACCACTGAGTGCTCGGTTAAGAAAAAAAGGACAGCTGTCACATTTTTTCGTAAATCTCGGTTCAGCCTAACTGAAATCTCGGAATTCGGGTATTTGGTGCCGAAATTTCAGTTTCGTGAACCGAGATATACGAAAAAATGTGACAGCTGTCATTATTTTTTTAACCGTGCACTCAGTGGTGGCAATAAATTACCGAGACCCGGCAAAAAATTTTAAGTTTGAAGCATGTTTGTATTGAAGATTTATTATTTATATACCAAACAACAAATCCCCTACAAAAAATTGGGTAAAATAGAAATGACAAAACAATGAGTAACTCTGAAAAATAAATCGGAGTAAGGTTACAAAAAGACAGTAAAACTGATAGCGAATTCCTTTATTCTGCTGAGTCAGCGCTAACCTACCGAGGAATAAAGAACGGTGCGCTTCGGAGGCTGTAATGTCAATACTGGGTCATAACCGGTATTTGGTATTTTACAAGACCTGAACTTTTTTTAAGATGCAGCGCGCACCGGTGATGCACCACCATAAAAAAAATAAATTCTACATGAACGCACTCCCTGAACTGTCTAATGACGTAAGCGTGCAGTGAACTGAAACAACTACATATCGATTGATCCTTCTCCCACACCTTATGATTACCGTTTTTGTACCTTGCACCCTAAATTGCAGTCTTGTCATCTTAACTGTCAATCGAAATCCACTTCTTTCTTTTGTGTTCTGTTTTCCAGCTAACTAGCGAGTAGAAATCATAAAAAAGTGAATAAAATACGAAAAAAATGATAATTAGACTTCCTGATATTGCAAAATTAAACCTCAACTAGCAAGCGGATGTTGAAAACTGTACTTCACTGTGGGTGTTTGTGACGTGTGCCGAAAACAATTTTTCAAGGGTTTGTTTTTGTCATCGCTATGCATTTTTGCAGCGCAGCTACTACAGTGCAGAATTTTTCGTATTTTGTTTTAGAAACTCCCGGAAAGGTGTTTGTTTTTCGATTCAACATTCATTTTCAATTAAAACCTTTTGATTGGATCCAAAATGGACCAGGAAAAACTGTTCTCTAGCGTAGAGGAGGAGTGTTTGTACTGGAAGGAAAGATGTTTAATGTTGAAGCAGGAAAGAAACGATGTACAAAGAGAATTCGACGATTTCACAGAGGAGTCGCGACAGTTAGAAAAAGAACTGGAAGTGACAGTCGAACAGCAAGAGAGGAAGATCCATGATTTGAACCAACAGGTGAACCATCTTCGCATTGAATGCGAGTCTTATAAACGGAAGTTAACGAATATAGAAAATGAATCGAATAAAATTGACGCTGATTATAAACAGCTGATGAAGGAGAACGAAAAGTTCAAGGTCTATATCCGCGAGCTAGAGCAAAAGAATGACGATCTAGAGCGCGCAAATCGAGTGGCAAGCGAAAGTGTAGCTGAATTCGAATCGATGCTTAACCAGGCGTATGAGAAAAATGCACTTCTCGAACTTGAGGTGGACGAAAAAGAACGTATGCAAATCAAATTGCAACGTTTGATGGACGAAGCGCGAGATTTGAAGCAAGAATTAAAGGTGAGAAATTTTCCGAAACTGGATGCCGAAGATGAAACATCAACTGACATGAAAGATTTAGAAGACAAAAACGTGGAGGGTTCAAGCGATACGAAATTTTCGGCATCAAACAACACCACCGCAAATGTATGCCTCAACACCAACAAGTTGGAAAATATTAACAACAACATTAATAGCAACAAAAAGTCGGATAACATTATTGTAGCCCTAGCAAAATCTACCAGTAAACTTGACCTGGAATCCACTACAGGATCCCTAGATAATGTTGTGTCTCACATTGACGAAGATGCCCTTCAGCAGAAATTAATTATCGAACGCAATGGAAACATAAATGCCACAACTGCGCTTGTTCCCAGCGTTTTGAATGCACCAATGGCACCAAGTGATCGTGTATCTACTTTAAGTATTGTTGCGGATTTACTCCGGCGGCTGGATAATATGGAAGCCAAATTGAAGGCCTGGAAAATTCGTAAACCATCGTCACGTACCAACCTGGCGTCAAGTGCAAACCACCGACACAGCCACAGCCAATTAAATCACCAACTTCAACATCTCCATTCGTCACACCATCAACTTAGTTCCACTGTTGTACCTGGCGGGGCTGCAGGTGGGACACCTGGTGACAGTAATTTTTCGCTCAATTCCGTTGGCAGTGGAGATAATTGCTACAATATTCAGCTGCATTCCTATCAACCCGGAATGAGCACCATTGGCACACAAACCTCCCTTCAGCAGCAGAACCAGCAGAAAGCCGAGCTTCGGACGAACAAATAAGCCAACCTCTCTCACTCTTTTACTCTTATGCGTATACAGTGTATTTTTTAATTAAATTATTTAATTTAATGGCTAATAATTTTAAATAAGTTTCTTCTATGTGTGTGTTTGTACATATGTGTGTAGAAGGGGAAAAAGAGAGGTGCGGTATATAATGAAATGTTTGAAATTCGTTTAGTATTTTTTGAAACGTTGATCGAATTCAGTAGTTATCGGATATGATATTGTAAAATTGTCTTTACTTTATATTGATTCAACACGAACAAATAAGACCAGCCTTCGTCTATATTTTTCGAAAATATTTGAATAAAAAAAATCGTAATCACACGCTGAGGTGCAAAATTTGACAAAGCATATTCGCACTTTCCTGGATGTACACTATGTAACTCGCTTTTTAGAGCATTATAAATAAAGTAAGAGGTCCTTGTGCTGCAGCTTCTATAGAAAACAAATCGATAATGGCTGGTGGTAACAGAGCAAAAGAATAGACATAAATCAACCTAGTAACAAGTTATTCTGATTGCATAGTAGGGACACCATTACATGGCAAAAACCTCTTTAACCAGTATGCATAATAGATACTAGTTGACATTAACACAATGACAGTGTAATCATAACGAAAGAATGTTAAATACATTATATTTATCGAATAACTTGAATTCAATGATGGTTCCGGTTAATTTTTATTTAATTTGCTCGGTCTGGAGTGGAACAGTATGTGTACATTTTACAACAGTTGTGCTGCTGGAATTTAGGATTGGGTTGCAATCGAGAAGATTAGATTTACTGAAAAAGCGTTAAAAAATTGCAAGGCGCAGAGTACAACAAATAATTTTACCTATGTCAGGTTTCAACACTTCACTTTCGACAGTTTCATTGGATTCGAAGATTAAGCAATAGTTATCTGGAAATTGAGTCTGCTTTAAATTAACTTAAATTAAAACCCACTCGCAATCCAGATAGCTAACAATTTTGCAAAACATTAGTGTAGCCTTAGCGAAGAGTAAGTTCCAGTCGAGGTGAGCTTTTCCATAAGGAGGGGAAAACAGCAGCGTCTAATTCGAAGTGGATGGCTGAGATCTGTAATGCGTTGTATCTTCATCTATATACAAGACAGCGGCATCGCAGCGATAGTGAGGCAGTATGCCGAAACTACCCTGCTACAGACAATCCAGAAGTAAGTTCGGAACAATTAGAGTAGACTCAGGTGCACGAAATGGACAATAATTAGAAACTTGAAAACTACATGGAATGTCGAAACTCTACGAGTTGCCACACGCAGAATTTTCAACCAGGAATCTGTGAAACAAGTGGCCGAAAGCAGCGGTACATCGAGGGAAGGTTGTTGAGTGGTGCAAATTCTGCCTCCTTGACAAAATACAACCTAATGAGCATTCAAAAAGCAAAAGAGCGAAACCAAGCATGGTCAGAGCAGTTGAAAAAGCATTCGTGCCTTTTAAAACTTTCTAAACGACCCTATTTAAACGAGATGTGATAATTTCGCGTACAAATTTGTACATTACGTAACGTACATTGCGTAACGTGAAATTTGGCAATCTAAACATATAAAAATGCACATCTGTCTGTCTGATCCATATAGACTTGGAAACAACTGAACCGATAGGCGGGAAAATTTGTATGTAGGAGACGAGAGGTGACTAGGATAGTTCGAAACCCCTCTCTCTGCTGGAAGATAGTGGTCCCATACAAATGAAACACAAATTTCTGCGTTACTCAAGAACCGAACCAGAATGGCGCTCAGAAGCCAGAAATCGTCTCCAAGCGTCATTTTGAAATCCAAGATGTAGAGCTTCGTAGCCGCAAGGTATCAGTCCGCTTTGACGAGCGAATGGTGATAGGTTCGAATCTTAGTAGAACCAAGCCATTTGTTGGCAAAAGGAATTTTAAGTACGGGTTTATTCTCAGGCTCTTCCACACAAAACTTCTCTCCAGACTCAATAACCACTGGTCTAAAGGAGGATATGATAAGGTCGATAATGAAGGAAGTAGGTTACTAAGTCTGTCAATAACACAATAACACGGAGCAGGCTATTTCTCAATAAGGCTGATACAAATTTCGAATTCTTTTTATGTCCAAGGTTATCAAAGTTAGCAGAGGGGGTGGCAAAAAATAAATAACACCGAGACGAAAAAAAAGAAATATCTTTGATCAAAGTTTGTGTGCAAGTTATGACATTTGTAACTTGTACCTAAATAAATGTTGAAAAATAACATTTTATTATTATTTATTTCGCTTGCCTTTCGACGACACTCTTGCTGTCACCTGACTTGTTTGTTGTATTTCTCACAGACCGTTATTATAAAAAAAAATGCACCAAATAATCTGAGTACACCATTCGATTCGTTATGACGTCCAGAATGTCTGGTCAAAATTTCAAAATCATCGTACGGTACATTTTTGAGTAATGCCCTTTTGAAGGTCGTAAAGTACAAAAAAGTGATATAAAAACGACGAAATACTCATTGAAAAGAGCGTTTTTCAACCACCATTTTATGAAATAACTTCCAAAATAGTTTCTACACATTCCACACATATTTCAAGACAATTACAATTGGTGGAAAGATATATTTGAAAATCCCAACTCTAAACTCGAAAAATAGTGATCGTCCTAGATTTGACTGTGAAAAATTGGATTTATGTACTCGATGTCTTTAGCAAAATTGTTTGATAGAACAAGGCCATACTTTTGGCGTTTTTAGTTATTTTTTTTTATAATATTTTTTTTTTTTTTATAATAACGGTCTGTGGGAGCACCGTGGAACTGTTTTGAGGCTGTCTTTTGTATAAAGTTGCACTAAGATATCTTAATTTAGGCAGTGTCTACGAAGAGGCTATAGACAAGGGCAAATAGTATCCCCATCTACAGCATAACAGTTCAAATAACAATTTTCTGCATTTTACGATAGCGTAGATAATTTTACAACTGATTGCTGCAAATAGTAAGACTTGCGCGAAAAATTATGTGATTCAGGCTCACTAGCTCAGAAATTCTTCAGATAAACTTTGAGGCTTAGCTGATGTCAAAAAAGGTTAAATGTGTTTGTGAATGTCATTTATTGACAACAGAATATTTTTTTTCACCATGGCAATTTTTTTATTGAGTTTTGAATGATTTCATTTGAATGATGAATGAGTGATAAATAATTTCTACAGGAGGTGATTTATTTGCAATTAAATATGAAAATTTTAATCGCTATCCTACTAGCCACACACGCTATATAGTAAGCCACATATGCTATAAACATGCACAGACACGCTATAGACATGCACACGATATATAGCTAGCCACGCACGCTATTTAGCAAGTCACACACGCTATAAACATACACACACGCGCTACAGATATGCATATACGCTATAATATAGCAAGCCACGCACGCTATATAGCAAGACATGCACGCTATATTGCGAGCCACGCACGCTATATAGCAAGCCACACACGCTATAAACATGCACACATGCGCTACAGACATGCATACAAGCTATAAACATACACACACGCTATACAGCTAGCGACGCACGCTATTTACCAAGCCACGCACTCTAGCTACACGCTATATAGCAAGCCACGCACGCTAGCCACGCACGCTATCCACACACATTATATAGCTAGCGACACACGCTACAGTTATTCACACATCTATACATCATGTGCACACACGCTATACATATATACATACGCTGAATGATGGTGGCTTCTCAAACCACCTGGCGGTGCGAGTCTCTTTCACTTGCGGGTTGTATTCACCCAACGATATCTGAATTAGATTACCGCTGGTGGGGTCCAACTCAGATCGAAGGGAAGTCGAACTGAAAGAGGTAGGAACTGCAGCTAACCACTACCACCGCTGCTGTTGCCCGCTGCTGATCCACTTCGCCTACTGCCATCGGTGTTGATGTCCGCTGCTGTTGCCTGCTACTAGTAAACTGATTTGCTTGAGGAGAAACAGTCTCTTATATAGACCAAAGAGTGCATTCCCGGCTAACTAGGTACTCCATTCTGTCGTCCTTTTTAGGGAAAGGCAGCAAGCGCCAATCAAAAGTCGACATTTGTGTTTCGACAATGTTCAACAATTTTCAATATTACAATAGTTTGAACAATCAGATTACAATTTTCTGCATTTGGACGGGTGCTCAAATGATTTTCCAATCAATGGCTGCAAAAATGACAGAAATCGGTTGGAAACTGACTGAGTTTAAAACGTTTGAAATTGGACAATTTTCGTGACGCTCTCGATGTTTTCGGTTTTAAAATTGGATCCCTGTATTGAAATTGGGTCCCTGTAATTGTTGCCGTAAGACGTATTCTACGTCAAAACAAAAATGTGCGAACGGTGTCTGGGGAAAACAGCTTATAAAGTCACCCAATACTACACAGTATGGCTATTTCCGTAAGGGACCATCCATTATTGATGTCACGCGTTTAAGGGGGGGGAGGGGGTTCCGATTATTGTGACATATGGAGGAGGGGGGATTAGCTTAAGTGTGACATCACATTTCAACTCAAAAAAAAAAAATAAAATAAAAAAGTCACATACCTAACCACAGAGTTCAACCACATACATAAGACATACGTAAAACTCAGGAAGAAATCTTCCAAAAAAGTTGGTACAAAATGAACTGCTCGAAAGTACCAACCTCTGTAAAAAAAAAACCTCTGTTTGAGTAGTTTATGGAGGTTGTGTAAATGCGCAGCCCTGCATTTGTCTCGTTCCCACTCGAAAAATGCAGCATTGATTTTGTAAACAACTTTTTGACAGTTTCGTAAGGGATTTTGTTGAGGACTCGAGTAGAGCCGCTATGAAGAAAATTCATTCTGTTCATTTTCGTCGAGCAGTTTATACTGGTGTTGGTACCGGGTGATGTGGAGCAAAGAGTACCAAAAAAAATCGCCAGTGTTACGTATGTCTAAGTATGTGGTTCAACTCAGAACTATTTATGACATTTACATCATTCATTTATAGTTCTGCCACATACATAAGACATACGTAACACTCAGGAAGAAATCTTACAAAAAAGTTGGTACAAAATGAACTACTCGAATGGTACCACACCCTGAATAAAATCACTGTTTGAGTTGTTTTTGAAGGCAGTGTACCTGCGCAGCCCTGCATTTGTCTCGTTCCTACTCGAAAAATGCTGCATTGATTTTGTAAATAATTTTTTGACAGTTCCTTATGGGATTTTCTTTGGGGCTGGATAAGGTCGAGAAAAAGAAAATTTATTTGGTTCATTATTTATCGAGCAGTTTGACAGGGCGAGGTACGGAGTACTATGGGGCAACGTATACCAGAAAAAAACGCCAGTGTTACGTATGTCTTATGTATGTGGTTCTACGATCCCTTTTTTGCTTAAGATTTGCTTAAGATAAAATGACATTTTTTTTTCTCGTTGAAAAAGCATAATGTTCGTTAATTCTGTTTTACCGTGCATGTTAGTTTATGAATGACAGCGCAATTTCATTAATTTTAAGTTTCTCTCAATCCAATAAATACAAAAATGTAAAAAATGTAAATAAGAATGCTTGGCTATTGTAACATGTGTAGAAGATTTGGATTGCGAAATGATTGAAGGAGAGGAACTAAATATTGATGGTCTTTCGAAAATCAGCAATGATGCTGCAGTTACTATCTCGGCTTTCTATGTCGTCGATATGCGACTTTCTTGAAAAGCATCCTTGGACTAAGAACTAAACGCCTTTTCTAGTTATTTTCTATAATCTTCTTTTCCTTTTAGTTTCAGTTTTTCATTCAGTAAAATCGTTCTTATTAAGAAAATATGTATTCCTAACAAATTTCTCGATGTTGGATCAATTATTACCAAAGAAGGGGGAGGGGGGTATGGAAACGTGACGTAATTAAGGTGGGGGGTAAAGGAAGTTGTGACAAGGGGGAGGGGGGGAAGTTAATTTTTTCGAAATTCTGCGTGACATCATTAATGGATCGTCCCTAATCGTGATGATGTTTAGAAACCAAATATCGGCCTCAGATCCCATTTTCTATTTTAAGATGACGACTTCCGGGGTACCGAAAATAGCCGAAAATGACCAAATAGTACCCAAAATGGGTATTTCTGTTATGGTGATGATGCACAGACACCAAAAATCTAACTCAGATGGCTTTTTGAATGGTAAATTCCGGTTTCTAGATAACAGCAATAAATGACTGAATTTCACAAATATGAGTATTTACGGTATCAGAAAAATACCGTATCAGAAATTAACTGAAAACGACCAAATACCGCATCCAATATGGGTATTTCCCGAATTGAGGTGATTCCCACAAGCTAAAAGGCAGGGAAGTTCGCATTCCGATAAAACCAATCATTTCAAACGATTCGTCTTTTAAGTTTGAACGTGTCTAATGTTCGATTCGTTAATAAAGAAAAAATGGACGGGACGAAGTATGCCGGGGCAGCTAGGTTTAAATAAATCAATTTTTTCTATCTTCGTAATTTTTTTGGAAATGATTTGTTAGTTGTTTTCGTATTCCTAAAACATTATTCTCAAACGACTTGTCGCTTTCGTCAGGTAAAATGCAAAACATTGTCTAGTTAAGTTTGATTAGTATCACTGATTTTGTTTTCCGTAGAAGTTGAATATAATTTTTCTTACCTCTAGCCTTGATGCATCACCGTTTGCAAGGATAGAACAATCCATTAAAAACCTAACATGACATGACACTGTGTGTTGTTTTCGAACCAAAAATGCATTTAGATTTTTGGTGAAACAAAGCCTTTGAAGAACACATCTTAGACACTTGCGAGTTGCGACATTAGATCGCCATTTTCTTTCAAAATATTCAATTGTTTACGTTCAATTGAATAACGGTCTTTGCGGTCGGTTGCACTTAACGGTGGAAATAATTCGGGCAATTAGTACATTCACTTTTAGTTACATCTACGATAGAAATACAACAAACCTACATTTACGATCAATCATTTTTTTTAGACGAATCATATGTCCTTGTTGCCAGAACGAAAGAAATGTTGTTTTTGCATTTTTTATATTTGTGGCTAACAGGGCTAAATCAATAACGAAAAAATTGCTCACTGGCCCAACTTACATTGAAAAAAATTATTTGTTTAAGGTTAAAAAATGTGTTCGAACAGTCCTACTATGATGAAATTCAAAAGCGACTCATCTTCATTTGAAACTAAAATTTTAAAAAATTGGTCAGTCATTGAAAAATAAGATTCGCAATGGAAATTAATCAGTTCGTTGAGCTGAATAGAACGGTATATACCATTGGCTCCCTTGGATCTCGTCCTTCAGTTTTTACAGTGATAGTTACTTGTGCAGGAGGACGACAGGACTTGTAAAACGTAAGGAAATTCTTCTGTTGAATACCTCAATTTCTCAAACATACATAGACGTATCGTATTGAGACATAAACAAATATTTATTGGAAAAGTATTTAATGAGATGCTTAAGTTTATACACTGTGTAAACACCTATTATTATTCGACATTAATCAATACTTCTTCAAAGTGATCAACCTAGTCTCCTACTTGCGTAATGTGTAGTGATGAATCTTTGGTACTATATTTCATGCCTAAAAACGAGAGTGAATCACCTTTGAAAGAAAATAACAACCTGGACATTACTTAAAATTGGTAATAGCTGTGCTAGTTTATAATATATCCAACCTAATAAAAACCGGAAATTGCTATATTCAAGAAAAAAATTCAAGTGTAGACTAGAACTGTTAATTTTTAAATATTATACCTCATAAACTTAAACAAAAAGCGATATAAAAGCTATCAAAAAATAGTTTTAGACCACTACCGCACCCGCCTCGGAGCGGCTGGTTGGCAGGTCAGGGCACTGTTTCCAGTGATCATTGATAGGATCATAGCACTCAAAAGATGATATCGTAACCTGCGCGCGATAGAAATTTATTTCGCACGGCTGGTCGCCGCCAGCCACGTACAGTAAACCATCGGCAGCGGCCACTGCAGGACTGGCCCTGCTTACCGACATTGGTGCCACTACGGACCACAAGTTATCGTCGAACGAATATCTTTCAACGGTACACAGGACCTCCTGTTGACTACTGTTTCCACCGACCACGTACAGATGTCGGTCCAATATTGTGACGCCCATTTGGCAGCGAGCTGTTCGCATTCGAGCAAGTGAATTCCATTCATGCGTGACAGGATTGTAGCTGAGAGGGGAGATTACTTTTTTACTGCAACGTCTGTAATATAAACGTTTGTGAAATGCCTACCTTATCAAATCAGGCAAATGACGACTTGAAGTGGTGCAGCCACCGACGATGTATATAAGACCTGTAAAAATTCTATTAGTTTGGAGAACGGAGTTAATGGAGAAAAATTAACCTTCAAAGCTGACAACGCCCATGCTAAACCTAGGTTCCGGCAAGTCTCCAACCATTCTCCAATCATTTTTCATAGGATCGTAGCACTCAATAGAACCCCCGATGTCCTCTCCAATCCATCTGTAAAATCATCAAATAATATAAATTCGGGTTAGAAAAAAAAATCTACATGTTGCATACCCGCCCATTGCATACAAAGTTCCACCTAAAGCACAAAGTCCAAATTCGCATCGGGGCACAATCATCGGTGCCATTGCTTCCCAATTGTTATTCTGCGTATCATAGACCTCTCCATTCGCTAAAATCTGGCTTCCACGCTCACCGCCAATTACGAAAATTTTTCCACCTAACGATGCCACCCCTGGTAATATTCTTCCAATCTGCATCGGAGCTGATTCAATCCACTCACGCCGAAATATGTCGTACTTGATGACACTTTCAAATATACAGTCGGCCGGTGTCCATCCGGCTGATTGCTCTCGGCGTGATCCCCCAATGATGTAGATACTCTTCTTGGCACAAACGCGAGGACAGACGCGGAGCGGCACCAACTGACCTCGCTTAGAAGTCAAATCTTTCCGGACCGATCGTAATGCTATCTTCAGCGACACGTCGCGACATTCGGCAACGGCCTGATCAATGAGACCAACTGGAACTAGTGCCAAACGAACGTGTGTCAATATCTCGAAGACATAGCGCCGGCGAGGAACGACATCATGCTTGATCCAGCGTAAAGCAGCCTTGAATACTTGAAATTCACTATCTACTCGCAATGATTCGGAAGAAATCACTTTCATCAGCATCATGTGCGGAATGTCCAGTAATTCATCCTCAAGAGCAACCTTAGGAAAGTTTGTGTACACGTACGTGGCGGCCGCCTCCGCCAGCTGTCGGCAGTTGTGAGCCTCGGCAAATCGTAATATTCCTAGTGCGTTGGAAGAGTGCAGCTCACGGCATAGATACTCGCAGCATCCGTCGACAACCTCTGACAGTTGGATCATATCCGCTGCAGCTAGCAATTCCTGAACGTTGCTCTGCAAAAGAGAAAAAAAACGAACAATCCGCATTCCAAAATAACTTAGCTTTTATTTTAAAAAACGTTATATTCACCTGTTTAATCTCCACCTGTCCGGTGTAGATAAAGTCGACTAGTAGCATCAGTATATCCGCCCGGATAGAGTGTAGAGTGACGGATTTCTGTTTCCCCTCACTGAGACCCAGTTCCGGGCGGAACATTGCTTCGAAGTAAGCGGAAGCAGCACTTAGTACTGCTCGGTGGGCCTGAATCGTTGTACTGCCGACTACAATTTCCACATCGCAGAAACGCGTATTCTGGCGTAACGCGTTTAAGTTCAACAGCACCTTCTGTGAATATTGCGAGCAACTGAAAACGGGTGGCCGTCCCCCCGGGGTACACTCGTTCGTCTGATCAATGGCCATTTGCGATTGAGTGAGGGAGCAGATAATATCACTGGTATTGCCATTACCGTTGTAACTGTTCAATGGAGGCATTGCTCTAGTGTCCTCTCTCCGGAAGAGTGGTTTACACTTTGGGCGTAGTATAATCTATCTTAATACATTTGGCGGTATTCTTGAAAGAAATTACAACATCACAGTGATAACACACGCTAGTTTAGAGACATTGACTTATCGCTAGATGTATATGACAAGACTCAATTAAGTGAACAATTAACATTACTGAATGGTTTACGCCCTAACTTAATGGTTCAAATATCAATTCATAGATTACACTGATACGACACTCTGCCTGTAATTAAACTAGTGAATAGGTAGAATATTTTTTTAAACTACTTTTGTAGGAAGCAACACTACATTTTTTACACTGTCATAACTAATCTAGTTTCACTGGCTACTTTCTCTTAATTCCAAAATCACCACAATCACACGAAACAATAATAGGAGGAAGTCTTTTCTGCTGCTTCGTCTGTCATTCACCGTGACGAGAAAGAGTGCGTAGAGATCGTAAGAGAGGACGATTGAAGTATATCAGCTGTCAGTTGAAAGCTTTGACAATTGTGGTGTTGCGTTCTCCTTTTCGAGCAGTTCGATACTGAGCGAGCGCTTTTATCAATACCGGCATTTTCACCCTTCGGTTGAACCCGTTGAGCCAAATATTGTACGTATGTCACAATCACGTGTTAGCAGCCGTTCTTATATGCTGGTAGAATTTGGTCAGGCTACCCTGCTGGGGTTCGCAGTGCATTAGCTCCGATTGTATGACCTAAAAATAAAGAAAGCATCGGGTTATGCGGTACCGATTTTTGTTTTTCGTCCTAGATAAAGTTATATGTTATATATTCGTTACCGAAGTTCTTGTTTTATGAGAGAAATGCATTGTCCTATAAGAAGCTAATATAAAATGGATATTTTTCTTAAATCTTGTTCAGCAAACTAGTTTTTTGAGCTTCGAAGAAGCATTTTTAGTTTAGCTATTTCCCAACGTAAGATTTTTACACAAAATTACCGCAAAAATCGTTTATACAATAAGTTAATGAATCAATTATTTAAAATCAAGGATTAATTCGCTAAAATTCACATTCACCCATTTATTTATGTTTGTTGAATTTAAAAAAGAAACGGATTATTTGAAAAAAAGTAGGTACTTGAAGCAATATCTGGCTGCTTTAATTACAAAACACTCACACACACACACACACACACACACACACACACACAAATAAGATATTTATTATATTACTGGTTGTACGAATCATCATTGAAACAATCACATTTTTAATGAAAAGGAAATGCGAATGTCGTTCAAATAAGTAGAACGAAAACAAGTATTACAAGATTCGATCAAATATGTATCATTTTACGTATGTACTGCCGCTATTCGCATAACAGTCCTATGTAGAAGTCCTATGTTTTCTTATTTTTTGCGGAAATGGGTCCATTTTGGCATACTCTACAAGAGTAGTCATTAAAATCGAGGTTGTGGAAATCAAACCTTACTTTTCTAATGGCTATTCTTGAAAAACATGCCAAAATGGACCCATTTTCGCAAAATTTACATAGGACTTGCAACTTTTACATAGGACTATTATGCGAATAGCGACAGTGTAGTAGTAATCATTTGTATTTTTTGATATGGTGGTTTGTTAAATTAACTTACCTTCAGTACTGCTAATTTTGCACTTAAAGATTGCCCCAGCTTAGCATGCAGTGTCCGTTTTAGTAATATCATAGCACCGGGCGAAATCGATCTAAAGCTAAACACATTTTGTTCTTTTTTCCAGTGAGCCGATACAAACAAATTTCCAATGCGGATGTAAATAACATCCGCTGTGTCGTTGATTTCAGGGTCGAAGCGAATATCAAGCGTTGATAGTAAATTAGCTAGCCCGGTGATATCGTTAGGTTTAGGCAGACAGTATTCTAGAGCCAGTATATTTGCACGATCTAGGCCATAGCAGCCGCTCAAGGAGTTAATTGTACATTGATAATCATCATTTTGTTCCCATTCATTACTGGTAAACTCAGATACTTCAAACATGTGGCTGATATGAGTAGCCTCTTTTAATTTCAAAGGAATGTTTAAATTAATGCGGTCATTAGAATACCGCGCTATAGCTATCAAGCCAATGGTAAATAACGGTAAGCCCTGATTTTTTAAACAATGCTCGTCAATTGGATACATAAGAGAAGCAGTGTTACCAATGAAATTTAACGAATTCAGTTTGATTTGATAAGCTTCAACAGAGTCAATCGTTAAAACCAAACCCCAGCTATTGTGGCGGACTAGACAACGCTGAAAGCTGTTTGCAAAACTAACAATAATTTCTACAAACATACTTATTTGAGACGAAGTTTTTCTAATCCAGCAGTATGCCTTGTCCGGTATTCCTCTGTGAAGAACGAAATTGGCTTCTGTAGAGTTCCGATATTGGTTGAAATTTGAAGCATACGTAAGCAATTCACACGCTAAGCGTTCTTGTTCAATAAGACCTGTAATTTTTTTTCCGCATTTAATCTCATATGTGAGATGATGGGTGAGCTGCTTCGTTTGCGTGAATATTTCATCTGTAAGCTCAAAATAATCCGTTGTTTGATTCCGTCGATCAGAGATAAGCGAAACATTAAACGTGTAAAATAATCGGTTTTCCGTTACACAAATGGCGATTTTAGAATGATCGTAATATGCAACACCGGTAACTCCGCTAATAGAAATATTGTTCATCTCTTTTTCAATAGTTTTGCTAAGTTCAGAATAAAAGCATCGCATCTGAATGATTTGGCAACCGTCTGAATAAATCAAAGCACTTAAATCAGGTATAAAGCAATACGCCTCTGATGTCTGTCCTAGATATATTTTTTGTTCTTGTATCATTACGTTAACTAACTCGTCTGATAGGCAATAAACTATAAGAACAGCATTTTGCAGTAAAACAAAAAAGCAACCAGTTGTAGATGAATACGAAAAATCGGTGATTGTAGATGGAAAGAGCTTAACAGTGACTACTTCAAAGTTTTCAGACTGGTCTTTTAACCAGAATAACCCATTGTCAACAGTGAACAATATCTGTTCACTTTCCGTGGGCAAATCTGGGTAATTCAATAGTCTTTGAAAAAACCTACGATTTTCTTTACTAACGTAAATCGTTCCTACTTTGTGAGTTTCATCTTTCCTGCTTGATGTAAAATCCGTTTTCTCCCAGGATAAGTCATAGGTCTTCGACACTTGCATTTCATCGGTGCCTGTTAGATCTTTCACAATATCCAGTTGTAAGAAGTTATCATTTGTCAATCGCATAAGTAACAGCTTTCTCCCGCTGTCCATCGAATTTATAGCTTTAACACCAGTTGTACCTTTCACAGGAACACATTCGCGGAATGAACTAAACAAAATCAGTTGTCCACTATCGACGCAACTAATTGTGTTTTGAGCGGTTATCACCGTATCTACAATAGTCCCAATCGATTTCAACGCAATGCAGGATGTTTTATGGGGGGTTTTGCTGGATTGAACGGTGTCTTTAAATTTTTTTATAACCAAAGTGTAAATCTGTTGCTCTCCGGCCACAATCAACACGGTTTTATCGTCGTTCCCGATGCTGCTCAGGCGGAGCGGGTAGAATGTATTATCCGGTATTGTCCAACCTTCAAGTAACTTCACTGTTGCAGACATGTCCAATTTAAACACTTTTCAAAAATATATAAAGGTAAATATGAAAATAATCTTATTCACAAACGATTTACTTGTTCTGTTGTTGTTTTATACTTTGTATAGCGAACAGAGATGCCAGATGTTTATGAAAAATGTCTGCAACTGCTCGAAAAACCGGAAAAATGTGCTTGAAATTTGAAAAAATCTATCCGCTCGCGCAGGCAAAAGTCTGTAAAAATCTGCACAAATATTAAGAAAATCTGCGCAAATCTAAGGAGACTCTGACAAAAATTTGCAGAAACCGTTAAAAAACTGCAAATATCTGCAAATCAATAAATATCTGCACACGGACTCCACAAATCTGCGTTTTGCAGACAAATCTGCACATTTGGACTTTGGTACCGTGCTGGACCGAAATCCGTACACCTAAGCACATGATAATCTTCGACGGTCAATATAAAATCAAGAAATCACATATTGCTTTAAACTGACATGTTTACTTATAAGTCTACTTATATTTTATCACTATTTTCAAGCAAAATGATTAAAATCACTCTGAAACCCGAAAAAATCATGTTTTAATAGAACATGTTTTGAATCGAAATCCGTACACAGATTTTTGTCTGAATCAAAACCCGTACACTTTTGAATCGAAATCCGCACACACGCGATATAGACTGGATTAGAGTCCATGCAGAAATAAATCAAAATTCGTATAGATATAGAAGAACATAAATGAACATTTTTTATTTATAATTTATCTTTAAATTTACGAATAAATATATTTTGAGGATCAATTTGTTCCTAAGGTTTCACACGGTTTTCTAATTTTTTATATCAGCTGAAATAGTGCAATTTTTCGTAGCGTTTCGTTACGGCACTCCTTATTGTAGCAACCGGAACGCCGGAACCTTTCGAAGCTTCCCGGTACGACTTTCCCTAGCGCACCTCAGTCACAGCTCCTTCGAAATTGTTTGCCGTATATTTATACTTGTTTTCTTGCATTATATGCTGAAAACAAGAAGAAAGTTCAACAATATATGCATGATACACACGCTGTGCGGATTTCGATTCAAGCAATTAACAAGGATCAAAATCCGTACGGCACAGTTTTTGTTGAATAAATACAATTTACACTATTCACCAGACAATATACAGCTCGAAAATGACGAAGACTTACCTTTTCCATCAATTTCAAAAAGATTCACCGAGTAAAACACGTATATCCCACTTGAAAAACGTTTTCATCTGAAGAACGTTTTCTTAGTAAATTCTCCAACGATACAACGAAATGACAACTGAAACCGATACACGATTGATTTTTTATTTTTATTATTTTTGTTTCATGGCCTACTGACGCATAGTTTAATTTAACAGAAGGCCAACAGCTCAACGGACATGTACATGTAACTATCATATGAATTTTTATTTTTATAATGCTTAAAATTGAAGAAAAACGTCAAGGTGTACGGATTTCGATACTGTACGGGTTTCGATCCAGCACGGTACCCCTGATGGCGAATTACGATTGGCGCCAACAGGTATTTCTATCAACTTGGACATTTCTCTTCTACGTGCAGCGATGCCAGCTATGAAAATGTTTTTTTATTTCTCGCGTAATTTTTCAAATTGGCCAATCTATAACATTTGCATCGAACTGAGAAAATCAATTCAACTATTTAAAAATGAAACAATATTAGATACTTTAAAACATTACTACCAACTAATGTTTTACAAAAAAATTACGATTTTATTTAAATGTAATGTTTTACAAAAAAATTACGATTTTTTTTATATGTAATATTTCTATGTTTAACATAAAAATCAAGGAAAAATCGTTGAGATAAAAGAAAAACTACGCACCATCTACTGAAAAGTCAGTCATGGATTGGTATAAGGAAAAGCTGGAATTTTTTACAAATTAAAACCCTCTATTTGTAAATTATTTATTACCTTCCCACATGCCTTCGACGCGCCTATGCTATAGCACTGGGTTGGTATGTGACATATTTTTGGCTCCGTTTCCATTTCAAGCCTGTGGTTCCATAATGTCACATGTTATTTTTGGGTCATGAAAATATGGCGTCTTTCCATTAATTGATTTTTGCTTTGTTTTGAATTTATTTCTTTTTTGTTTTGTTTATGTAAGCTCTATCGCTATCAGTTACGCGTTTCGATTAGGGGTAGGGGTGGTATTGCGCGTTTTGTAATATTTGAATGGCCCCTGATTGAATCAATAATTTGTATTTTTGCGCTTCGTTGTTGTCCGTAGTTGTACTTACGACCTTTTTACATGCTACACGTGAAATACTCTTGAGAATTATTATCGAGCCATTTCTATACCGAGTAACAGTGAATGACAATGAACTCATGTTCTGGGCTCAAATTGAATTGTGCCCGCTGTCAGCAGTAAGATAAAGGTGTATGAAAAGGAGGCGGTAATTTCACATACATAAGATGTTATGTATGTGGTAATTTGCTATCTCGTTTACACATATGTTAAGATGTTAGCTTTTAAAACATGGCGCGATGCCATAGGGGTGATTGTTGTCATTATTATACATAATTTTATGTCAGTGATTTCTGTCAATATTTCGTTCATCTGTTGTGAAATGTTTCGTAAAATGCTTTTTGTTGTCAGATAGGGGAGGGCCGTTTTTGCGAAAGCATACTGGACATTATTACGAGCACGAGGATTCGAATGACGAATTACATCTTTTCGGGCATAATGATTCAAATAACGAAATTGAAAATGTGAAGCAAATTCACGGTTGAAACTAAACGCAAATAAAACCAGGCAAGTTATGTATGTATTTATATCAGGGGGTAGAAGCAATGAGCATAAAAGAGAGGTGAGGAGGAGAGTGAATTTTTCTAGTATTAGTAAATACTTCAAATGTAAACAACTAGACGAACTCAATGGGAAAGCCAAATAGCTACGTCACTATTTGGCATCAACTATGGGTGGAGGGGGGCGAGCAGAGGAACGCGTGCAAGTGTTAGTAAGTTTCCTCCTCACCTCTCTTTTATACTCATTGGGGTAGAAGTGGCTGTCAGATTGCCTATTAAACCAGCGTATCCAACATCGCCTACTTTTGGCACCAACCGTTGGTGCTTTGACGTTTTCTCGCATGCGCAAGCAACAGTAGGGGAGAGTTGACAACCGCGTTAGCAGCTAAATTTTTGAGTTTGTTTGTAAAGTTATTGTTTCTGAGTATTGAGCATATTATGTGATCTGAAGAAAAATGCGCTTTTTATTTCATCCGTTCATTTTGCGTGGAGTCAAGGTTGAATTTAAACTCACAGGTGAATAATACACCCGCAATTTTGCAAATAGTAAAGTTGTATTCTCAACTCACATTTTAATAATGCAAGTCGTATTGTGTAACAAACTTACTAATAGTTTAATTTTCAAAATTCCCCACGATTGAACAAAAAAAAAACGTCGGTGGTTCACGATTATCTCCATCAGCAATTCATGAAATCTGCTTGCTTCTGGACGCCAGACAAAAGCAGGAATCAGTGTTCTCGCCGGCTCTGCACACCTGATTCTATTTTACAAATATGCTGTTCCGAGTTTGTAGTATGTATAAAACATCGCTGAGTTGGATGTATCGAGTAGATTATTCAAAATTACAACAGATAGCTGCTCTCTCCTAATTGTCGTAAACAAACGACGCCATATTGAGTTACGATAAAACTGCTTGACTTCACCCCCTTGATTAATATCAATCCGTTAATCCGCAAATCTAAATTCATATCTGTGAGTAAAAATTTGGACAGCTTTTTGTAAGTTTTGTTGGCTAAGCAAGTGGTTGGCAAAGATAGTTACTTGGTCTAACAAACATCTATTTCTATTCATCAGAAAACAACCTAATCTGTGTTACAATTTGCTGCACTTCTTCACAAATTATTCACATATTGAATATTGCTTAGAACATCAAAAAATGAGCAAAACATTCATACAGTTGCACAAATAAGGGGTTTTAATTTGAAAAAATACCTGCTTTTTCTTATACTAATCGTAACCGACCTTTCAGTAGGCATTACGTAATTTGCCTTAGAGGCCATCCACATACCACGTGGACATATTTTTAACGATTTTGACCCCCCCCCACTCCGTGGACAACTGTCCATATATATTCTAACCCCCCCCCCCCCCCCCCCCAAAGCTGTCCACGTGGTACGTGGATGGCCGCTTAGATCTCTAAGAGATTTCTTTGATTTTAAAATTGAAAAAAAATATATTTGTTTTAAATTTTCACTAACTGGCAAGTAGTGCAGTAGTATAACCCTGATAATAAGCAAAGTAACATTTCTGTTGCTAGCTTGTGGAAAATATAACCCTGGTTTACTATAAACACTATACATACACTGAAATAATCTCACTTGTTCAGATCATATGGGAGTGTTATAAATTTGCACTATTAGAACTTCCAATCAAAACGATGTGATCGAAAATGTGTCATGCATTCTTCATAGGATCGTCTGATAGACTCACATTATTACTACCAAACCTTTAAAATAGATAAGCAAATCATTTAAAAACTAAAGAACATTTAATCGATTAGACTCATTGGAAATGCCATAATTTATATCTTGACATACAATAACAATTTCATAGGAAAATCTTATGCATTCCTTGTTATTATCCTATAGAAATAACTTTACCAAAGGGACTGTTTCTTCCATATGATATGTACATGAAAACAAATTGAAGTGTTTGTTTATGAAAGATATAAGAATTTATTATAAAAAAATATTATTTTTAAAAAATTTGTGCCCGTATATCTTTAGTCGGAATGCAGGTCTTGAAATATTTGTCTTTTTTTTTATAATAACGATTATTAACGTTGTATGTCGAAATTGGAGGCCCATCAAACAAATCGATTTTGCAGATTTTTGTCAACATCGTAGATTTTAAAGCTTCTTGTGCCAATAAATGGTCATTATACGGTCCGCATTCCCATATTTGACAGGCAATATATAATATCTCTCCGAGTTTAAGTATCTCATAGATTTGAAGCAACTCTGTTACACAGTTCTTAGTTATTGTTAAAAAAAGACCTTGTTTATAATTAATACTGTTAACTATACATGAATGGGCAATAAACACTGTGCAGTGTACTTCAAAAGGAAGCGGATGAACAAGGTTTGCAAAATAAGATCTTGATGATAACGGCACAAGAACAAAATTACCTTTAATATTAGACATAAAAAAGTCCTTTGCATGCGCATGAAAAGAAAACTGCAACGCAGCCTTGGTACTTAAACTTAGACAGATATTTTTTCTAGAAAAAATAACATTAGCGTATCGTTTCATTTCATAATGTTTTGCTTCAAATCGAAAACACATCATTTCATTTATAGGACCACACTTTTCAATTACTGTTGGATAATGAACCAAGAAATGATGTTTAGGTTTTAAGGTTCTCCAAACAAATCTTTATAGAGCCTATGATGTTGTGCTATCAGATCTTTAAGATGGTTTATATCAGTTCCACCGAACGATGGAAGTAAACTGAAGTTCATTAAATCTACTAAAGTTTTGCAGTAATTCCAAACAGGATCAGCGACTGGAAAATATGGGCCTAATATGAATGTCAAGAAATGAGCTAATGACCTCATCTCACTGGCAGTAGTTCTAATGTTAACTGTTTTGTGTTTTTTCACAGAATCGAATTTCTCTTCTATATCAGGCATTCTAGCAAGGTTCTCATCTTCTTCAGTTGCACTGATCATTCTCCTTCTAGTATTTACATCGTGTAGTGTTAAGAATTGCATTTTATATATGCCATAGTTTAATATTTCTGTTATTCCATATTTCGCAACTCCACTGCTATAAAAGTCATGCATAGCATCTACACTAAGGTTGTTGACAATACTAAACGATGGGAGATTGTTGAATATTGAAAATCCACGTATTCCTGTTACTGTGGGATTATTTTTTTTGAACATCGAGCAAATAATTAGTTTTATCACGCATCGCACTTTCAACTTGGCTTTCATCTTTTTGTAAATCTTGCTTATGGCGCTTACAAAATCGACAGTAGTAATTTGCACTGAAGCTTCCTGACATCAGAAATAACGTATGTAGTCCCAAATTATCTCCTACCACCAATGCTAGACAAAACCTAACTTTTCTACAGTTTTCACCGACTTTTAATTGCATTCCATTGGTTTCCAAATTTTTGAATACTAATAACAATTTTTCAAACAAGTTATTGACTCCTACTTGATCTATATCCACTTTTTTAATAAACCTGCAATGAAAATGTTGCATAGTCTAGAGCTAAACTCTCTGGGTAATACTGGGAAGCTATAGTAAACGGCGCAGATAGAGTGTCGTTTGTTGTGTGATGACAGATTGTCGTTTATTTCGAATTCGTCTGCATAGAGCATAACGGGTATAACGAGATCATCATCGTATTTGTCTTTGATTGCCTTCCAAACGCTTCCATTTATAAAGCATGACAATTCAGAAGATTTTTCCAATTCTTCAATTCGCTAAAGTGTCTTACCTAAAACATCTCCGGTCTCAAAATTTTTTTTTATCTGAAAACTAATTGGCATGAGTGCTAATGTACTTTTTTGTTCATCAGTGTCTATTTCTGAACTACTTAAATCAATTTTTTCTATAATAGGCTTTTGGAATAGATTAACCTCTTCTAAATATTTGATTAGTTTATGTTCCGAATCAATTTCACGGAATAGATTCTTCAATGTCTTTGTGTAAAAATTAAACTTAAAACTATCATCTGGATCATCAGACCGGAGATTCAGTTTTTCCAATTTCTTAGCTATCACTCCGTATAATCGCTGGGTGCTTTGCTGTATTTCAATAACATCAGTACGTGAGAAATTTGGTCTTTTATGAAGATTCAAAATATTCATGAGAGCAGCACTGGTTATTTCCGAAAGCTCATTTTCGTACCCAGTCTGATTAAAAGCACTGCTACTGGTGGGTGCATCGAACAGTTGCTCGTCTTGTAACAGCTTTGGTCTCGATGGTTCAATACACGCTGTAAATGTTTCAGAATGTACGTTACAGTGGTTAATTATGTGTCGCTTGAATGAGTAAAACTTCTGGAAAATTTGTCCACATCCAGGGTATGTACAGGTACATTGATGGTTATTTGGAACTCCATGTAAATCTTTCAAATGGTTTAGATATATTTGCGGTGAAGCAAAATTAAGCGTGCAGTCCTTGATGAAGCATTCAAGATTACTTTTGGTGCGAGTCGACATTTTCTATCAGGCTAAGATGTATGCTTAATTTTTCAACAGATGCATACTTTTCTGGTGTGTATACTTTATACACATATTTTGTGATGAACAACCAAACTAGTTTGGATATCTTCGAGTGTCGTATTCCCGTGATCACCGCAAACTTAATTAGAACGTCGATTGCGCGACGAAGTGATGGCATAAATTTTCCTCCCAACGTTTTGTAGTTACTACCGACAGCAATCAGCACCGGTGATGTTGGTAAATTGAGATCGTTATGTTTTTGGCTACGCTCTGCGATTTTTCGCGTTATTCCACTGTCATCCTCAACAAATAGAATTGTGTCCGTCTGTGCAGTGGTTATAGTTGGTTTGTATCCGGCCTTTACTCTAACTGGAGAAAGCGCGCAGTTCAGAAGTAATAATAAAGCACACAATCTTGAATCTGGAAAGTAAAAAGAAGGCAATAAATATCTGACTGTGTGAAGAGACCATACGTTTTACCTTCCCCAGTATTCGCGTTTTTGACATCCTGCAGAATTATCATTGAAGCCTCATCATTAACACGGTGTTGCAGATAATCTAATATCTCGTTTACCAGTGTATTTCATCGATCAATAGCATTGCCACTGTGTGGCAATTTTTGGCGAAAGACCAAGTCTATCTGGAAAAGGTAAATCTGTAATTTTGGAAGAAAATAAATTACCTGTCTCTACCAACTGGTACCCATAGTCATTTTGAAGGTGATGCCAAACACCAAATTTTCTAAGCTTTGACTCAGTTGTTGGTACACAGAGTGTTTGTTTCCGTGAAACAAAACTATCTTCCCATTTGTCCAGTACTGAATTCCAAGGACCGTCATTAAGGGTAAGCCAATTCAAGGATGCTTTGGCATTAAGTGAGCATCGCTCGGAGTCAGTAGAAATCACATTTGCTGTTTTTAAACGTTTGGTATGCACTTCTTCGTCCTTATCCCTTTTCCTTGCTTTAGCTT